>NW_024082616.1:0-67087 GCF_003009895.1 Hyaena hyaena | reverse complement strand
CAATCTGGCCATGTGTAGCAACATGGATGGACCTTGAGGGTGTTATGCTTAGCGAAATAAGTCAGGCAAAGAAGGACAAATATCATATGTTTGCACGTATAAGAGGAACTTAACGGAGGACCATGGGGGAGAAGAAGGGGGGACATGGTGGGGGAAAGGGAGAGAGGCAAACCATGAGAGACTCTTGAATGCTGAGAAACAAACTGAGGACTGATGTATGTGGGGGGGAGGGGGGAGATGGGCATGGAGGACGGCACTTGTGGGGATGAGCACTGGTTGTTATATGGACACCAATTTGACAAACTATTTGTAAAAAAACAAATAAATAAAGATTACTGAGAAATTCAGACACAGGAAAAAAAATAAATTTAAGATGAAGAAAGGGAAGTTCAGTGTTTGGATGCTGGACAGAGACAGGTTCCAGGGCACCTTTCTTAAGATTACTGAGCTATGAAGGGCGCCTGGGTGGCTAAGTCGGTTCAGAGCCCGACGTTAGCTCAGGTCATGATCACACTGTTTGTGGGTTCAAGCCCCGCATCGGGCTCTGTGCTGACAGCTAGCTCAGAGCCTGGAGCCTCTCTTCTGAGACTATATCTCCCTCTCTCTCTCTGACCCTCCCCTGCTCACACTATCTCTATCTCTCTCTCAAAAATAAATAAAACATTTAAAAAATTAAAAAAAATATTTTTGAGTTGCCAACACAGATCAAAACAAAAGCAAAGGGAGGGGAGCCTGTGTTCTACCTGAGTGTCTATCTCTTCTCTTGGTGGACATCAGATAGCCCAGGACCCACTAGGGTGACAGCAAAGGACGCAGAGCAAACCCTCCGTATCACGGGGAGGCAGCTGCATGAAGATGAGCTGAAGGCAGAGTTTTCCCACAATGTTTTGCCATGGTAGACAGTGAAACATGCTTCTCTAGTCTTTCTCTGAGACTCCAAGTTCTTCAGAATGATTGAAAGTTGTGCTTTCAAACTCAATGGGAAAAGTGTCATCTTTGATGACATAAGACAATGATATACAGGGACTATGGGACCATCCATCTTCTCCTTGCTGGGGGAAGCTGTGTACACTATAGAAATGGCATGAGGCCTCAGTAATAGCTCTGATCGCCTAAAACTCATCGTAGCAACATGTGCTTGCCAGCTTGCTGAGTGTTTGAGCCAGAAGTGGCAGTCTGGAAGGGTTCTGATGATATGAATTGTTTGGTCCACTGAGTTGGCAACACTGAAAAACAAGATTTCACATAAAATTCTGGATTCCCAGCTTCTGTAGGAAAATCAGAGCAATAGTGAAATATGGAAGTAGTATAAACATGGATAACTCTGCCTGAATTCCTTCACAGCATGACCCGCTGGCATCAGTTTGGGGGTGGTCTCTTGGAAACGGCTATGCCACCTCTAGTTGCCCATGATCCCCACTTGGCCCATTTTCCCTTTTGTGAGTCGTTGAACTGCTGGTTTAAGGTTTCTTTTAAATTGTAGCTATTTGACCTTCTTCACTTCCAAGAGTGCAGGAGAAATTTTCCCATTGACAATAAAGCAACTTTTCATATAGAATTGCAAGAATTAAATCACAGAGCCAATTACTGTTGAGCTGCTCACACAGTGTTTCTGGGTGGATGGGCTGGGTTGTGACCTTGAGGAATCTCCTGCCCCTCTCCTGTGTCTCAGCTTTCTGACCTGTAAGATAAGGAAATGATCCATCCTTCTTGGATCTTTCCTTAGGATAATATATCTAACCCTAACTGGCTTGGCAGAAATGACCCTGCTGGAGCTGGGAGGCTGTTGTAGGAGGCCTGACCTGCTTTTCATCTAATTCATTCAGAAAAACACATGTTCATATATCCTTCCTTAGTGGCCACACTGGCATGTAGATGATCACTCTGAGCAGCCAGCACTTAGGAATATTGAGCTCCCAACACTGCTCAAAACCAAGAGTGAAGGGAGGGGGTCTGTGTTCTGCCTGAGAATATGCAACTCCTCCTGGTGAGCCTTAGCCTGCCTGGCCCCACCAGGGCAGCAATGGTGAGCCCTAACACCTAGTGCAGATTTAAACAGTGAACTCCTGTTGAACCCCAACGTGACATCTCCCCAGATCTGCTCATTACACATTCAGGTTGCCAGTGAGGGAGAAGGAAAGGTCTGACAAATATGCACAGCCTCTTGACAAAAACAGAGGAATATTTGTGGATGAGCAGAGGCAATCTCAGAAGGCTGATTCTTCCCTCAAATGTTATAATATAGAGTTGGCCCACCAAGCAATCTGTACAGTTAAGATGGTAGCATTTGTTGTTAAATTTTAGTTTCCATTAACATAAGAGCAAATATATGGCCTTATAACAGTGTCTACTTGCATATGAAATAAATATTTAACAAGTAAATTTTAATTAACAGACTTAATGTGTTAACCACTTTACAAATTCACATTATCTTCTTTAATCCATATAAGGCCCCACTTTACACATGAGGAAAACTGAGGTTCAAAAAGGTAAGTCACCTGTCTGAGATTACAGAGCCAGACCAGGAGATATCTGGTAGCACTGGCTTTTTAACTCTATAGCTCAGCTCCAAAACTTATGTTTTGTAGTGCTTTGTGGTACTACACTCTCCTTCCTCTCACATTGCACTGGAATGAAGAGAGCTCCTTGAACTTTATTAAATCAACAGATAACTTTTATGTCCACATGCAGAGGACAACAACATTCACACACTTCCCTTATTTGACTTGAGGCATTCATACACATCTGTGTCCTTGATAAGAGTCAAAAACAATTAGAGGGAAGCTAAGAATGTGTGTTCAGAACACTATAATCCCTCATCATATGCCTTCAGGGTTCATGTGTCATGGTTTCCATGAACTCCCTGGACACTTAAGGATTTACATGCACAGAACCCTTTTTTCTCTGTCTTTTTGAGAGCTGTTGATAAAATAATAATGATGATGATGTAGACAAGTGTTGAGTACCTACTGTGCATGGAGCACTGTGCAACATCAATTTTCCCACCATCTTCTCAGGTCAAAACTTGCCCCAGCTTGACCTTGGTTGCAAATGAAACTTTCATAGCCAGAAGCCCATGTGTTTAATGGAGAACCCTGATCCTGGGGCAGGACATCACAGGTCTGATTCAAGTTTCTCTACTCTCTAGAAGCCAACCATACTGTACAGAGCATTTCACCAGAGCTGTGGCCTCTGAAAATAATTTTAGTACATTTGTACCCTCAGAGGACCCCTCTGCCTACAATGCCCTCCTCCCCCACAGCTCTATCTCTTCTCTGCCTGTAAAACTCCTTAGCCTCCAGGGACCAGCTTCAACTCCCTCTTCTCAGTGGTGCACTGTCCCCTCCTCCAACTCATAGAGAGTCCCGTATCTGAGTCTCCATTGCTCCTCAGATGTGTGTTCCATTCAGCAAGAACCGCAGGCTGTCCAGCATCTGTCAACAGTTTTATCTTCCCTAAAGGCTGGAGTTCTTTCTGTGTGAGCTCATGCCTGCACCCAGGATCAACAAGGCACACTAAGGGATCTGTCAGTCTCTCTCTCAGCAGCAACTAGCCTTGAACCTCTTCTGGCTTTTCTCCCACCAATCCATCTATCTTGCTTCAGAGGCTCTAGGGTGGTCTGTTTTGTGCGTGTCTCCACCTGATCTTCTCACATGAGCTTGCAACATCCTACACTCCAGCCTACTCTCTCACATCTGCCCTCTCTTCTGCTCCCCTTGTTCAGACCTTACTTTCTCCCACTCAGCTATCAAAATGGCTTTTTGATCAGTCTTCCCTTCCTGCACCTCTTCCAGACAGCCTGGTCTCCTCAGTGCTCAGGACTGGCCACATGGACTGTCTGCTAAGGAGCTGTCAGTGACTCTTCAGTGACACCAACAAAGTGTAAGCTGGCGAGGTGGGCATCTGAGGACCAGGCAGGAACTGAGCTCTGGGGTCTTAGCAGCCTATCTCCTACTGGTCTTGAAGAATCCTCTTCAAATATAGGGGTTTCTTCCCATGCCCACAGTCCTCACTCCTCAGTTCCTGCTCATGCAGATATTCTGCTTACCTACTATCTTCTCCAGAACAAGGCTCTCATAAGTAACCCAGCCCCCTCCGCACCCATTCAGGTCTTTGCAGTTAAGGCATCCCTACCTGGAACAGGCTCCTCACACTGCAGACCCCAGGCAGCAACCACCCTTCTGAAGGCCATCCCAGCCTCTGCTTTGCACTGAAAGGTGTGAGGAACAAAAGGCATGACTGTATTCCATTTGAGGAGGGTGAGAATTTGGAGAGAAGTCACAGGAAGTGAGGGCTACATGAGATCAGTAATTCAGCCAGAACCCAGAACCCAAACAGAAAAATTCAGGTCAACTTTCCCCAAGACTCCTTGGGATAAATGTGTAAATCAAACTTTACTTAAATAATGTTTTTTTCCAGAAATGAAGAATATTCCATATTCAGTTTCCACTTAGTATCTCAGAAAGCTTTCCATGTCTATCCGTATTGACTCATAATAGAGCTATTTTGAAGCATTACAGAGAGTGAGCTGCAGGGACTGCAGGGTTCTCCTTCAAGTTTTTCTCTCCTCTGTCCCCCTACCAACACACACACACACACACACACACACACACACACACACACACACGGCAGGGCCTTACTCATAGTCAGAGCCTGTGGAAGGATGCTAACTCTGATGGCTCAGAAATGTCACCCCTTGTCAGAGTATATAGACTCATGTTTCTCTGGAGTGGAATTATGAGTAAAAGGCAAGCCCTGTGTCTTCCCTGGAGAAACAGTTGTAGGAAATCATCAATAAAGTAACATGCACAGCTGCTCTTCTGGGGCACCCAAACCAATGCCTCAGCCTGATACAGCCCAAAACCAGATGACCTCATACCTGTACCCGCACACGCATGCATGCCATGTGCTGCCTCCTGACATGTTGATGCATGTAGATGATGTCTAATAAATGCTCAGAATCTTCAAAAAGATAAGTGCACAGTCACAGGTACACAAACCATGTGTTTTTTTTTTTAATGTTTTATTTATTTCTAGGAGAGAGACAGCGTGAGCAGGGGAGGGTCAGAGAGAGAGGGAGTCACCGACTGAAACAGGCTCCAGGCTCTGAGCTGGCAGTCAGCACAGAGCCCGACACGGGGCTCAAACCCATGAACCGCGAGATCATGACCTAAGCGAAAGTCAGATGCTTAACCGACTAAGCCACCCAGGCGCCCCACAAACCATGTGTTTTTAAGGCAGCTGTGTGTATATGTGCACCTGCACACCTGCACACTCTCAACGATCTACTAAGCAAACAGTTTTAAAAAGCACTTAGCTGTGCACAGCCTGCCAGAAAGGTTTAGTGAGCATAAAGAAAAGTGGCTTTTTGTACATGAGCTGATAGGATTGGGCCCTTAGTAGGGTGTGAAGGTAAAATGAATATATATTGATGTTAGAGAGACCATAAATCAAATCTCAATCCTGCTGTGTGACCACTGACCAGATGACCAACTTCTCTGAGCCTCAGTTTTGTCATCCTTTATGGACGAAGCTAACAAAAGCTGTTTCAGAACTTATTGTGAAGATTAAATGATACAATCAACATAAAACATTTAGCTTCTTTATAGTGTTTCTTAAATACTGTTAATGAAGTAATGAAAAGCCATAACTGAACTACGAGATCTGATGAGCTAGGAGTTAGTATGTATGAAAAATAGATAGGCAGAGCGTATCATCTTGGAGAAAGACGTCTTTGTTGGGCTTCATCTTTTTTTTTTTAATTTTTTTAAATGTTTTATTTATTTCTAGGAGACAGAGAGAGAGAGAGAGAGACAGCGTGAGCAGGGGAGGGTCAGAGAGAGAGGGAGTCACAGACTGTGAAACAGGCTCCAGGCTCTGAGCTGGCAGTCAGCACACAGCCCTACGCGGGGCTCGAACCCACGAACCGCGAGATCATGACCTAAGCGAAAGTCGGACGCTCAACCGACTAAGCCACCCAGGCGTCCCATGTTGGGCTTCATCTTGATACATGTGCCCACGAGCATCGCCAAGGAGGGAAAAGCAATGGTGCAACTCCAATAGGGTCTTATACTTTCTTTCTGGAACTAACATGTGCATTTTCACTCATTTTCCACTGGCAAGTCACATTCTACATCTGCCCATCCCGGTCTCCAAGATTCAAATCTGTCTGGGAGGTCCAGATGTGTCCATCAAAGGCTCAGAGTTAGGAAGAGTAATAAGCCTCATGAAATTAAATTATGTGGAGGAAAGGGACATGATGACGGGGCTGATTTCAGTACACCTCGAAGCTGATGTTGAAAGCTCTCCAGATCCCATCCCTCAACCAGTGGCTGTGTTTAAAGCACCACTGAAGTGTTGTTTTTTTTTTTAATGTTTTATTTATTTCTAGGAGAGAGAGAGAGACAGCGTGAGCAGGGGAGGTTCAGAGAGAGAGGGAGTCACAGACTGAAACAGGCTCCAGGCTCTGAGCTGGCAGTCAGCACAGAGCCCGACGCGGGGCTCGAACCCACAAATCGCGAGATCATGACCTAAGCGAAAGTCGGATGCTCAACCGACTAAGCCACCCAGGCGCCCCAAAAAGCACCACTGAAGTGTTAATAACATATGATAGTAAAATAGATCATCTTTGGTTTCATGTTTTATTTTCTAAGCACTATTTCAAAAAAAATTTCTAAATATTGTTATAAAAGATGACTGTTACAGAAAACTTCATTTAATTTTTCCAGGGGCCTCTCTTCATTCTTCGGTTTTCAAATTAGTCCTTTTTAGGTGCCTTTTCTGTTGTCTTCATGATAGTTTTCTCTTCCACAGCTACTTAGTGCATCTCAGCCAGAGCCTCAGCTAGCCAAGGGTTTGCATGGGATTTGAGCAGCTCCCCCACATCACTTTCACTGGCATCATGAAATTTTGCTCCATTCCCAAGACCTGTAATTTTACTTTGAACTGTTTGCACTTTGTAGTCAGAGGTTATAGCAGCCAACAAGGATCAGGAGAAAATGTTGACATTGCAACATGTAGAGTTTTAAGTTAATGGCTTTTCCAAACATTGTATTTATATTTGCCCCTGAAGTGGATGAAGTTGGTCATATTAGTGTCATTTATAGAGTACTCACAAAATGCTTGGCACATTTTAAAGGTTCAAACTTGCTGTCGTCCTCACGTATCACTTGTCTGAATTCAGGAATACAAAGTTGGTCTGAAGGGAGCCTGGTAAGAGTGTGACTGTTGCAGTAACCCAGCCCCAGCTCCTAAATTAACCCTGCCTGGATCAAAGTCTCTTCCTTGTTTCCAACTGGATCCTGTGCTCAACCAACAGTCCCAGGAGGCCCCTGGCTGAAAAGCTTGCCATCTCATTTGTTTCTTTAATGTATGCCCCGTTGGACACATGTGTCAGTTCTGCAGCATAAAGATGTTCCTGCGCTTCATGCCTCCTGTCTATTCTTTAGTTAGTAATTAAGTATGCTCAGCTACAGATGTGTTATGGGAAGAAACCATCCAAGCCCTGACAAAGAACCAAAATTATTCATATAGTGTATCATCCTAGCCATCCTGAATGCTAACGAAAACACTCCTTGATTAGAATTGTCAGGAAGCATTTGCACCCATGTCCTGTAGAGAACGTTTCCTCTGCCAGATGCTCCTGTTCATACCAACCACCAAAACTCTCTGACTTTTTTCCTTTACAATTTCCCTGGCCCTCCAGAAACAAAATGCAATAAAACAAGCATTTCTCCCCTCCCCCTTTTCTCTGATGAGCTTTCCTAACGTTTTGAGGTTTTCTGTGGTTTTGTGGGGTTTTTTTGTTTGTTTCTTTTGAGTTTTAATTTGTTTGTTTTGGAGCAGGGAAGTTGTCGTTAACTCATATGGTAAAGCCTTTTAGAGATCTGTTGGCCCTTCTTCCCTACATCAGAGTCCAGGGTTATGTGCTTGGATTCAAGGTTCTTTTCTGCCCAGAAGGAAAACCAAAGGAGTGTGGAAACCACTGGCCATTTGGGTCAAGCCCACTTGATAATGGTCCTGCTTTAGAGAACTGGTTGTCTTGGAATTTAGCTCAGATATTGAGACACATTCTAAAATCTTATTTTTGGTGGGGGAGTGGGGGTGGATTTAGGAGATCAGAGAGTCTATGTTCTGTCATTGGAGTGAATGAGAATAGGCAGTGTGATAGAACATACTGGAAGGAAGAGATATACTTCACCCTATAGGAAGAGATTTTGATTTCACAGCCTTTTTTCCATTCTTATGGACATTACCCATCTATAAGGTAAAAGGAAAGAGAAAAACTCTCTATTGTCTTGTGGTTTCCCCCAAGCCATCTGCAAATCTACTCCCCAACACTAACTTTTAACGCATGAAGTTATGCAGTGTTTTGTCACCATATTCAATTTTCATAAATTAGTCTTCAAGTTGTTGCATTGATTGGAAAATGCATTAAGCACAAATGCATCTAATTATCCCTGGTTCAGAGGCTTGGTTATATCCCACCAAGAGGGCTGTGATCAGAAAGACCTGATGCTGCAATCTGCTGCAGACTGCTCTGGTGGGCTCCAGCCCACAGCACCAGCTGTGATCAGGAGAGAGGTGGCCTGGGCAACCTCGAGAAAAGTCATCTTGGGAAGTGTTCCAGAACCTCTGGAGGAGACTAGAGATGACTGTAACATGGGAAGCAGTTGTCCCCCTGTAAGTCTGTAATATTATAATTGGTTAACTTTCTTCACATTTTAAACCATCAGAGGTACCTGGGTGACTAAGTCAGTTAAGCATCCAACTCTTGATTTCAGCTCAGGTCATAATCCCATGGCTGTGAGATTGAGCCTGCTTGAGATTCTCTCTCTCCCTCTCTCTCTTCCTCTCTCCTGCTTGCCTTCACCTTCTCTCTCTCTTTCTCTCAAAAAAAAAAAAAAACCCATCAGAAGATAAACCTTAGGGAAAAATGAGCTTGACCTGCCTTCACACCAAATTTACTAGACATTGGCTTCCAGAGATTCCTTACTCATACCAACTCATTGATATGTCCAGCTTTCTCAGAAAGTAACTTCACTGGAGAAATGGGGAACTCAAGATGGTAATCTGTCTCAATTTGTTATCTTTCCCATTTACACATATGGAGACAGTAGCATTATAGCCTTAAAGGCATAGTCTTCTTCGAAATTTACATCAGACTGGTTGGCTGATTCTGTGAGTTCAGTTAACTCTGGAATCCTTAAAAAGACCCCTGCTTTCCTGCAGGATATCTGGGGACATAGGCAGCTCTGCTTTTAAGCACTTGTGGTCCATGTTCACCAAGGGCCAGCTGTTAAATCAACACTTAAGGCAGTAGTGAGAGCATAATTCTGCCATACTAACAACTATTTAAAGGCTATCAGGGAAATCTGCCTCAGAGGTAAAAAGTACAAAGTACATATGTGAGGGAGTGGTGGATGAGGAGAGAAGTGATATGTTTTATACTAAGACAGAAAAAGTATGAATAAATAGTGAGTTCACTGAGCAGACTGAATGATCCTTTCCCAATAGAAAGTTATAAGACTAGGTAATTCCATATATGTTTAGGTATAAAATTCAAATTACAAATTTCTCATCAAAAGACACCATGAAACAGGTAAAAACAAAAATTCACCAACTAGGAGAAGATATTTGCATACATATAATTGACAGATAAGTATCAATAAAAATAAAGAACACTTAAAAATAAACAAGAAAACATAGACAAATGACACGACCAGTCAATTTCATAGAATGAAAACACTGATGGTCCATAAACATATAAAAAGTGCTTAACTATATGCAAAGCTGAGAATATAAATGAAAGACAATTTTACTCCTATCAGACAGGAAAAAATGTAAAGGTCTGACAATTCCCAGTGCAGGTAAGAAAGCAGAGCGAAGAAATCTTCGTGCATGGATGATGGAACAGTGCATTGCTTCAACCATTTTAGAAAGCCATTTGTTATTACCTAATCAGTTAAATATGCACTTACCCTCACACCTGGTGCGTTCATTCTTAAATACCCTAAAAAAGTGGTTCCCAACTGGCTTATTACTACATCCTGGGAGGATGTCACTAAGAATGAGGGGCACATTGGCATTTAGTAGGCAGGACAATGAATACTAGGCGTCCTACAGTTTCTGGGGCAGTCCCACACAAAGGTGAATTAGCTTGCATCCTATGTGACTAGGTAATTTATACAGGTGAGCATCTGTTCATACTTGTCTGATTCTGAAACCCTATTCTATCTTTGCTTTACATATAACAAACTTGTTGTGTTCATGACTTAACATTGAATTTTCTAGGAATGCAACTACCTTCCAAATTGAAGGAAGACTGTGCTTTCCATTGATGATATTTGGAACTTGGCCCAGAATTGGCCAGCATTTCAGAAAATCCCATCTCTATTGAGAACCTTGCACATGATATTTGGGTCACCAATTCAAATATATATACATATATACACAGTAGAAACATTTAAACTTCAAAAGTGGGCATAACTAAAATTTTATTTAGGAATGCATGTAATGTGATAAAGCTCTAAAGAAGAGTAAGGAATTGTAAACACAAACTTCAGGGTATTGGTTACCTCTAGAGTTGGATGAGGTTGGGGAGGGGCACAGAGGGTTATGTTCTGTTTCTTAAACTTGATGATGGGTACATGGCTTCTCATTTTATTATTTAAACTGTAAATATGTACATTTTAAAATAGAATGTATATTGCAATTTAAAAACTTTTAAAAATCAGAAACTTACAGCTAATCAGCCCAAGCCTTTAGTTGATTGGACCTATTTTAAAGCTCATCTTCACTTGTACTGAAGTGATTGGCAGAAAGACAAGACTGCCAGATCTCTGGGTTCCAGACATACTCCCTGTAGTCACTAAGTCTGAAACTTATCTTTGGACATCTGACCAACAGACAATGATGTTGATGTTTTCATGAAACGACCCTGCAGCCTCCCAAAGAGCCTGTGCCATGCCAGGACTCCAAAAGCAACCAGAAAAGGGGGATTCTCCACAGACAGAGGAGAGAAATGTTTGCTATTATCCAGGAGAATGCAGATAACCCCTCAGGGGAGGTCTGGCAGAGCTGCTTGACCCCTGACTGATTGGTCCTCTCCCTCTGGCAGGTCACCTATCTATCTCCAGCGTAGTCTCCACTAGAGGGCCCAATGCAACCACTCAGGTGCCCAGGCTGACAAGATTTTTATAACAGGGCCTGAAAACTCCACCAACTCCTAAGCCTGCAAGACTGAAGTAAGGTGTGGCAAAGCAGGTGCCATTTTATCTAAGGAATTTAGACTAAATGGAAAAGGGAGAGCTACACACCCAGAATGAAAACAGCAGCACCTTCAATGGGCCCGCACCTTGCCGGATTCTAGAACACCACAGGGATGACAGACAATTCTTGCCTTAAGAACTCATACTCTACCTGTGCTCAGAAACCCCAGTGTGCTGCCAGGACTTCGAGGGCAGGCATATGTCTCTGTTACCTTGGTCCCTGGTGTGATGCCTGGCAAATTGAAGACTGGTGATATTGGAGAAATTTAATTGAAGAGAAGCAAGCAAAAGAGAAATGTAGGAGGTAGATTTAATAAATGACAAATTGGCAGTTTACCTACTGATGGTAGAGCCAAGAGCTCACATTGGGATAGAGAGGCTTTGAAAGTTTTCTTGGTAGAAGTGGGACTTGAAAGATGAACAGACATTAAATAGATTCAGAGGGAAGGGGACAGGATATGGAAACATCCCAGGGTGTGGGAATGGTGAAACCAACACTCTGAGATGGCCAAACATGAAGAGCTATCCCATGCCACAGGAGCAGTCTACTTTGGTGACATTAGGGCTAATAATAGCAGGTAAAGGTCAATTAGCCAGCCAAAGACAATGACTTTGGGGACTTGAATGCCATACTAAGAATGTTAGGTGTTGTTTTGCAGTCAACTAGGAATTGTACTAAGTGTTGTCTCTGGCTGAGCTCAGCTGCATTTGTAGGGAGCAGCTCTCCTGCACATGCCCATCCCCCCAGCATCTGCTGAATTTCTGCACTTTACTACTCCTCCCACCCCCAGCCTTTCCCCAGATTCCCTCAGCTCCTCCCAGGGAAGCCCAAGTCTCCATCCTTCACAGACAGGGTGCATGTCTTAGGCACATAGCATAGAGTTTTTAGGGAAGCCTCCATGAGATTGAGTCTCCATTGCCCACAGTGGTAACCAGCCCCAGAACTCACTCTGGACTGGATTTTTAACTCTCCCTGTCTCACTTGCCTACTCCCTCATTCCTGCTTTCCAGCTCCACCTCCCAGAGCCTGGTGTCTAACTATGATACAAGAGTCTGGGACAAATATGAAGAAAAGAGGCTCTGTAACAATGAACCTGGCTGCCTGTGAGGGCCAGGATCTCCAAACTGATGTGAGATGAGGGAATGTGGTCAGGGGTCAGAGAGAAAAGACAGAGAGAGAGAGGCAGACAGGACAAAGATGAGAAAGACAGAGACAGGCAAAAAAAAAAAAAAAACAGAGACAGAGAGAGACATAGAGGAGAACAGAGGCAAAGACAGAGGCAGAGAGCCATCAGTGGAAGTTGGAGGTTAGAATTTTCCTGGATGACTGGGCATGAGTGTGGCCCTCGAGAAGAAGCCCAGCCTCCCAGGAGAGGAGGGATGGGATTTGGGGCAGTTTCCTGCAGGGTGGAAGTACTAGTTCTGTCTATATGTGGCTCAAGACCTTGGAGACTCCCCCATTCTGTCTTCTGCTCACCTCTCTATCACTGTTTAATTTTTGCTTCTTGACAGCAGGTGGCAGGGAGGCAAAGGCAGCCCTTTTTGAATTCAGTGGGTTGGGGCACAGTAGCACAGGACAAAAGGGATGAACAATTCTTTGTCCCTAACACTTGGGATGACAACTTCAGAGCCACATAAATTATTCACATCTCACTCAACACAAGCACATTTACATAAGACAAAATACTATAAAATATTAATGTTTAATATAGAAAGAGCCAGCCTAGAACACAATACCAGGTGCGAATGGCCTAGCACACATCCTGGTATAGAACAGGCCAACTAGGAGCTTCTATGGAAAGGAAATCTAAAAGGAATCACCAAGAGCATCACTGTGGTCCATCCCATCCCTCTCTGCCCATGATTTCATACCCTGGCTCCACCTTGGCCAGGCACTGAGCCTTGGTTTCCTCTTCTTGTATGTTGGGTATGGCCCAGAAAGTTGCTGTAGGCATCTAATGAGGTGATGCATGTAACACCTCCTGCCCAAGTCCTGGCACACAGGTGTGCTCCACAGATGCTGGCTATCTTGGCAGCCTAGGTGGTGGTCACACCCTCACTTGCATTTTCTGCTTTGTTCGGCTATGGACTAAACTGCACCCTTTCCTCAGCTCAATCTCTGCCACTCTGAAACTTTTTTTTCTCCAAATAGGACTAGCTCCTCTTTCTCTGAGCCCCTCTATGACACCTGTTGTATAGGAATGCACCTTTGTAAAGTCCCACAAGCCTTCTATAACCCACTCAGGATAATTTGCTCTCCTGTGCCGAGGTATTTTTCTGAGTCTCTATCACAACTTGCAGTGATTGACTGTTCCCAACCCTGGCACTAGACTATGACAGGAGCCAACCACGAAGTTCTCTATCCCAGTTCTGGATCCCAGAAACAAGAACTGAGACAAGATCCTGGAAGCAGTTGATCTGTGTGAGAGGTAATGCTCAGAAGCAATAAAGGGAGTGCGGGAGCCAGGGAGGGAAGGATGAGCAGATTACTTCTGTGGCCCAGGGCTCTACCTGCTCAGAGAGAGGCTGGTGGAACATGCTTTGGAGTTGTCCCACTCAAGGGGAGACAAAATTGGGGTTATATAGCTCTACCTCCAAAGTCTGTGCCTGTGGGCCTCTGTCCTTCCATTGGAGGTGATGTTGCCTGACTCTTCTCCCTGTCCACTCCCTGAAGATCTTCCCACTTCTCTTGAGGTGCACAATGCTATTGTGTCACTGATGTCCCTGACCTCAACCTCTGGCCACCCTCTAGTCACTCACACAACTGTGGAGCAGTTTCTGAGGGTAAGCCGGGCATATGGGGCTAAGAAAGCAGATATCACACTCAGAGATGTTTCCCCAAGAAGCACACCATCCTGTACCATGGACAAGCTCCAAGGAAAGAAACAAACTACAATGTGACACTTGCTAGAAGAAGGCAAGATGAATGTTCTATGGATCACCAGGATCTGGTGTTGGATGAGGCAGGGAAGCCTCTCAGAAGAAGGGGTACCTGGCCTGGGCTGAAATCATATAGAGAGGGAGAAAGAGGGGGAGAAAGAAGAGGGGGAGTGGTAGGAGGAATAGAAGAAGGAGGGAGAGGTGGAGGAGAACAGCACAGTGAGTACTCAGGCAAGAGGAAGCAGGTCCCACTCAAGCACAGAAAGAGATCTGGCAGCTACTAGAAGTGGGGTCAGGAGGGAGGCAGCCAGGTATGTGGGGGCCCTGCCCACAACTGGGGACTAGAGTCCACCCTGTAGTTGCCTACAAGCTGCTGAAGGACTTTAGCCAATAGGCAATGGATTTAATCAGATGCATGTTTTAGGGAGTTGATCTCTTTGACAGCCTTGTGGAGGGAAAGTAAGAGAATGTGCCAGGTACAGGAAACCAAGAATCCAGCCAGGAGCAGCTGAGTGGTCCAGGTGACAAGGGATAGATCCCAACCTTGAGGAAAGGTGGAGAGATGTGGCAGATGTGGACATTCCAGGACCAGTTCTGGGCAGAGAGGACATTGATGGGTACTTACTCAACACAAGAAGAGATTGGATGAGGAAGGGTGGCTCCAAGCAGGGGGAACAGCCAAGCAAGGACATAGAGTAGGACAGCCCAGATGTGGGGGAAACCTCTGGTTTTCTCTCTGCGTGAATGTGATCATGATAAAATACTTTGAAACCTCAGTAGCAATCTGATGGAGTAAAAGAGTATGAGTGTTCAACTTTTCAATAATAAAAACTGGGGACTTGTATTTCACATGATTTTTTTAATTTCATTTTTGTCGTAACTCACTTTTTATGGAATGTTGCAAAAGTATCAGTCTGTGACTGATAGGGAATAAATGAAACCTAGTCTTTTGTTGCTGCTGAGCTGGGAAGTCTGGTTGTAGGATCCTACCCCCCCACCCCCTACCCCCCATCAGCTTCTGTTGCTAAAACCAAACTATTCCTCATCCCAGAGTTTGGTTTTCATTTTTTTTCTCTTCATGCCAGAAAATTTTCTCTTGCCACCTGAGACAAGCAAAGAACAATGCCCTCATCAAATCTGATCCCCAGAATTTCTCTAGCCCCACATTACCTCAGACATTCTGTGAGAGGCCTCCCCTCCCTAGCTTTGGCTGAACGTGGGTGCTGCACAGTCTCTGTGATGGCAGTGATGTGGATGGCTACACACAGTCCCACAGCCAAGCTAGCATGGAGGGACAGTGCCATGATGGGATCTGGCAGCTGCCAAGGTCTGCTGTTGGCAGCCAAGCTTTCTAGAGGTCATTAATGTGGATCAGCCACTAATGGATTTTCTGTTGTCCCCAGCACTATTTTTAACTTATTCTGAGCTTTGAATTATCCATATGAATTAAAATTTTTTAAATGTTTATTTATTTTTGAGAGAGAGAGAGAGCATAAGCAGGGTGGGGTCAAGAGAGAGGGAGACACAGAATCTGAGGCAGGCTCCAGGCTCTGAGCTGTCAGCACAGAACCCAATGTGGGGCTTCAACTAACACACCATGAGATCATGGCCTGAGCTGAAGACAGGCATTTAACTGACTGAGCCAGCCAGGTGCCCCATCCAAATACATTTTTATTTGTGAGTATGGACATAACTAAATGCTTTAGTGCAGTTTCTCAGATATTCAGAAACCTACTCTTCATTTGCTTCGCTCAAGGAATAGTACCATAACTTACCAAGATGGGGCTGAGAACCACCAAACTGCACCTCACTACCAAGGGGGTGCCCCCATGCAGACTCATTCCAAGTGGCAGCAACCAAGCAGTGGCCATTTTCCTGGCAGAATTTCAGAATGGTTATCCACCATCTCCACCTAAAGAGCACATGGACTCAGCAGCTGAGTACATACTGTGTGCAGGCACTTAGGGAGCACACACTATGGCAGGCACTGTTGTCCTGTCTCAAAGATCCCAGAATAAAGTACAGTCATTGTATGAACACATGGTCATAACTGAAGGTCATAAATTGATGGCCCATATGCCAGATCAAGCCCCACAGATGTGTTTGTTTTACCTGAACATGTTTTTTTTTTTTTTTTTAAATTGGGAAAGTGTACATGAAAGTCCAGATTTCCAAATTTCCTTGAAAAATTAGAACAGTGGGAAGTACCAGTGTGACAACTGCATGACAACATTGCCTAGGGCAGAGAAATTGAGGCATCCTGCTGTGGTTGTTTGAAGTATGTGTGGGGGAATGCTGGGGGTGGGAGTGGTATTTAAGTGACTCAAGAAAAGGGAACCTCCCTGATTCTTATTCTAAGCTGGAAAGCAAAGCCTGAAAACACTGTTGGTATTAGGACAGGGAAACTCAAATGAGTGGTTTAGAAAGGATTAGAAGTCAGGGTTAGGCTAATAGAGCCAGGTTTCCCGGAAGAGACAGGTTTTGTAGAAGCATCTAAAGAAACAGCACACCCAGAGTGAGGCCAGCCTAGTCTGTCTTCAGCACCAGCATTTCTTGCTCTGGCAGAGCTGGATGACCAGGCAGGCAGGAGCCATGGCTTTGCTCTGATCTCAGGTCCCTGCATGTTTATCCATCAAGGGTGTAGTCAGTACTTGGAAGTCAGTAGGCACCACCCTAGGAACACTTATAGAAAGCAAAAGGAACACAGGCCTTGCTCTCAAAGAGCTCATGAACTAACCAAGGGAATGGGCAGGTTATAATTTTGAGAGCTAGGAGAGCCCTTGGTAGAGCATTAATCTCCAGGGGGCAGAGCTGCTCAGCTGGAGCCTATGAGAACATGGTCAGTTACCTACTTTGTGGCAGGCAGGCTCTAAGATGGACAACAGTGATATCCACTTCCTGGTGTTCCTACGTCTGTCCAATCCACTTTCTATGGGGCTGGGCAGAACCTGTGACATAGTTCTCACCCAAAGATACACAAAAGGCAAAGATGGTGAAATGTCACTTCAGTGATTTGGCTACAAAAGATTGACTTCTTGATAGTAGACTTTTTCTATTCCCTTCTTGGCTTTCACACTTTGATTAAGTGAGCTGGCATCCTGGAGATGCTCATTCCAGAAGGAAATGGGCCTTGGCCAACAACCAGGTAGGAACCAAAGCCTTCAGTCCAATAGCTCTCAAAGAACTTAATTCTGCCAACAACCTCCCCAATCAAGCCTTCAAATGAGACTCCAGCTGACACCTTGATTTCGGCTTCATTAAAGATCCTGCAGCAGAGGATTCAGATAAAGCTTTGTTTTGATTCCCAGACCACATAAACTGGAAGATAATAAATGTGTGTTATTTTAAGCTGCCAAGTTTGTAGTAATTTGTTATGTAGCAGGAGATGACCAATACATACCTGGATTTATGTCCCCTGGTTTGGGGACAGCAAGTCATTTATAAACACACTCACCAAGCAGTATATGGCCTGAATACACATGTTGAGTCTCTGGCTATTGACTCAATGGTGCTCTAAAGGTAATAAAGATGGAGAAATGGCAGGTGGCAGTGCCACCAGCAGGTGCTTCAAACCACAGATGTTTCTTTGCCAGTGTCTGGGGTTTCCTTATATGAGCAGTTGCCTACATTACTCAAGTTTGAAGACCAGGGATTCTGGCTCAGCTTCTCACATTGGCCAGGTCTCCAGTGCAACATGGGCCCAAGTGTTTTCTTAGTTTCTTCAAATACCTCCTGAGCACTCAGTTCATCTAGGACTTGAGCCAGGCCTGGAGACATGTGTCTGGGAAGCTCTTGGCTGGCAGAGAAGAACCTCATGGGTGGTGGGTATCAGGCACAGAGCTATGTCCTGGCCTTGCTGATCTCAAAGACCCTACCTAGGTCATTCATACCTGGACACTGCCTCAAACAGGGAAAACAAGGGACAGAGCTAGGCTGGAATGTAAAAGAAGCAGTAATTCAATCTGAGGAAACCAAGAGACTCCTTACTTCAAAACTCTCTGCAGACCAAATGTCAAGATTAACCCAATAGCTCACCATTCCTCAGGGTAAGCATGGCTTCAATTATCTTTTAAGGTGTAAATCCCCAGGAGTGAGTGTTTCCCATTCACACTGGTTTCAATGTGTTTATCAAGCTGATTTATCTCTGACAAGAGCACTCAGAGTTTAGGAATCTCCTGAAGAAATCCACTGACACAAACAAGCTAGTGTCTTGGTCTCAGGTGGTGTCAGACAAAGTGAAAGTGTGTGGATAGATTCAAGACCCTCAGAGGAAAGAATTCCCAGGACTTGGTGATTCATTGCATGTGGGAGGGGCACACTAAGATGACTGTCATTTTCTGTCCTGACCACTCAGCAAATGGTGAGTTCACACTCTGCAAAGATAAGTTAGCCAGGACAGGGATTGGAAAAGAGACTGAATTCCATTTCCAGTGTGTCCACTCTACAGTGGCTGAGACTATTGGCTCTAGGGGCCTGAAGCTACAGGTCACTTGGCTGTTGCTAACTCATTGAGGATATTTGAGGCCATGTGTGTGGAAGAGATAGTGTGGAAAAAGTGGACGTAGCAGTGACCAGTGTAAATGGAGCTGCATGCCTTTTGTCCTAGCAAATCCACTTCTAGATATTTATTCTAAAGAAATAATTGGAAGTATGCAGACAGATATAATTAAGGATAATCATAGCAGAGTTATTTATACTTCTGAGAAAGAAATGAAGTGATCAAGAATGGTAAAGTCAAGGGGCACCTGGGTGGCTTAGTCGGTTAAGCGTCTGACTTTCGCTTAGGTCATGATCTCGCGCTTGGTGGGGTCGAGCCCCGCGTCGGGCTATGTGCTGACTGCCAGCTCAGAGCCTGGAGCCTGTTTCAGTCTGTGACTCCCTCTCTCTCTGACTCTCCCCTGCTCACGCTGTCTCTCTCTCTCTCCTAGAAATAAATATATATATATAAAGGGTAAAGTCAAATTTTGTTCCAAAGCATGGAATATTCTACAGCCATAATCCCATAAATATAGTAATGGGGTGGGATGTTTGATGTTTGGTGTAGACACATGTTCATGCTAAGTTATCAAGAGGTATGAGCCAGTTGAAGAAACATACAGGAGAATGTCCACACACAATCCCACATACTGGAAGGTCCCACTCTGAAACATATGACAAGGACTGTGCTTGACCAAACTTGACAAGCTTCTTGAGGTCTCTTCCCTGCTAGGCCTCAGCCTTTGCCTGTGAAGATTTGAGCAAACACCAGCATGGTTTTGAATAGCTCAAGGCTGCATCTCAAGTGTGACCCTAGCCCCCTTAAGGTGCTTGCCTGAGAAAACTCAAGGCTGCTAAGAGAATTTATTGTTTGTCCAGCCAACCTGAAGGTAGAGCCCTGTTCCCCAGTGTCAGGTGGAGAAGGAGCCTGACTTCCATAAACTCCTGTTAGCAAACCCAGATGGGCTAACTGCAATCACCAGCCCCCTTTCCTGCTTGTTCTAATTTTTCACTTCCTTGATTCTTGTTCGGTCCCACTCATCCCCCTCCTATTCCCTCATTCTCCCTTTAAGATACCCAGTTACCTCTAGAAATCAAACTTGAGTTCAGTTCATGCTGGAATTTCCCTCTATTACAATAGTTTATTACTGATTAGAACCTATTTTTCCCAGCTTGACTGGTGTTTGGATTTGTTTATCTTTGACAGCCAATGGTAATGATCTTTGGATGGTGAATTTTAAAATGATTTGGATTTTCCCCCCTATTTTGTTATTTCCTATAATTTTTTCTACACTGGCTCTGAGCTGCTTTTGTAATTGGAAAAAAATGTTCTGTTTAAAGCCTTCCTTTTGGTTCACTGGAGACATCACCAGATCAAAGCTAGGAACAGTTGTTTTAATATCTCCCTCCCTGTCTTTACCACCACAGAAATTCTTGCCCATACACAACATTGCCAGTTTTTCCCTCAGCACTCTGCATCAACACTATTCTGCAGCAGTAGGTTGCAGCCATTAGCAGGGCAAATGTATACTGGCTTCTTCTCTCAGTTTACAACCCTTGTAATTTGCAACTCTGCTTTAAGAACTCAAAATTATGGTTTTCTCATAGCCTACATAAGCGCTCAAGAAAGCCTTACCATTCAAAGAGCTGTAAAATGTGCCTGCAAGTGTGACAAAGGCTTGCACACAGCTTCCTGAAGTGTATGCTCACTAATGGGCTGCCCTTGCCTCCCAGGGGCCTCAAGAACTTTGGGAAGCATGGGCATCTGGGTGGCTCAGTCTGTTAAGTGCCTAACTCTTGACATTGGCTCAGACCACGATCTCAAGGTTTGTGAGTTCAAGCCTTGCATCGGGCTCTGCTCTGACAGCATGGAACCTGCTTGGAATTTTGTCTGTCTCCCTCTCTTTGTGTCCCTCCCTCTCTCACTTTCTCCGTCTCTCAAAATAATAAATAAATTACTAAATTACAAAAAAAAAAAAAAAAAGAACTTTGGGAAGCCCAGCCTTCTAGGCACAAGACTCAAGAGCACCAGACAGTCATTCAGGCTGATTTTCTTGTGAGAGAAAACTCCGAAAACATCAAGTTACAGATCAGAAATTTCTCAAAGTATTCTATGGCCTAATGGTCATTTCAGGACTGAAATTTCAAGCCAAAGAGGTTGTGGATCATTCACCCTACCCCACTGCCACTTGCCAACATTGCCACTGCTAAAACATCCTTGGCATTGGCATGAATAGTATTTAGCATAAAGACAATGAAATTCTTGTTTATCTTGAAAGCATCTTACCAAAGCTCATCCATTTTGGACCCACACCACAGATCCCATTCTGCTGGCAATGAAGATGGTTCAAAGAGCGGCTATAGGCCTGACAAGCTGGCCTGAATCATACAAATGCATAGCTTGTGCTCTAATCCAGCCTGCAATAGCACCAGAGTGTGGTTAAAACTTGAGGATTTTTTTTTTTCCTATTGAAATTTGAGTTCCTGCCAACATTTTAAGCACTTAGAGATTTCACAGAAAAATTAAGTATCAGTTCTCATGAGAAATAGTCAGAGGATTTGACATCAGGCCCTTTAGTACCTGCTGCTTCTTTTAAACAAAGTATGTGTGCTCCCAGTTTACGTCTGCCTGCTGGGACTGTTGCAGTCCTCAGTGATGCCTGTCTGGCCTTGGGAAGCATTATAATCATTCTCCCTCTCCTTCCCACACACATCCAAATGGGGAAACAGGAAAGAAAAGATGCTTTTTATCCCCTCTGCTCTTCTCCTTTGGAGTCTCAGCAACTTGGTGGAAGTCTCAAGTTACAAGCTTCTAGATTATAGCACACACCCTACCATAACTGAGTGGTGAGGTTAGAAAGGAGCACACTGATGACCCAATCTGATATCATGATGAAAGTTTCATTCCCTGCCTTTGGCCTCAGATGGTTCAGCCTTGGGGTGTAAGTAGAAGACAGAGCCCCGTCGGTGTCTAATGACTATTTCTTCCTCAGACCATAGAGAATTTAAGTGTGAATGCAAACATTATTCAAATGAAATGACTCCTAAAGCAATTTACATAGATAACTATTAGATCAGAATCTCTTATTTAGGGGCACCTGGGTGGCTCAGTTGGTTAAGCAGCCGAATTCAGCTCAGGTCATGATCTCAAGGTTCATGGGTTCAAGCCTGGCTTTGGGCTCTGTGCTGACAGCTCAAGGCCTGGAGCCTGCTTAAGATTCTTTGTCTCTCTCTCTCTCCACTCCTCCCTCACTCGTGCTCTGTCTCTCTCTCTCTTAAAAATAAATAAACATTAAAAAATTAAAAGGGGAGCCTGGGTGGCTCAGTTGGTTAAGCGTCCAACTTTGGCACCTGACTTTGGTGCCCTACTTTGGCTCTGGTAATGATCTCATGGTTAGTGGGTTTGAGCCCCACGTTGGGCTCTGTGCTGACAGCCAGGTCCGAGCCTGGAGCCTGTTTCAGATTCTGTATCTCCTTCTCTGACCCTCTCCTGCTCACATTGTCTCTCTCTCTCTCAGAAATAAATAAAACATTAAAAATTTAAAAAAATTTAAAAAAAGAATCTCTTGTTTAATACAGCCTGCCCAGCATAATTGGGACTATGTGGACCTTTTGAACATGAATGATGACATACCACTGATGCCTCTGGCTATCTTTTGGGGGTACAAACCAGCTCTAAGATACCAAACAAGATCATTTGGCAGGCCACTGCTTGCAGGAGAGAAATGTGTCTTGCCCCATGAGACAGAATATCCCCAGGGTCACCTAAGGTGCCAGAAATGATGGTCCCTTAATTGATCACTAGCCCTGACAGGCCATCCATGGGAACATGCTGTGTGAAGAACAGCTCTGCAACAAAACAGTGAAGTCCCCAGCTGCATATTGGATAGACCTGTTTCCCAGGAAGTTCTCCAGTGCAGAGGCATCACACCTTCCTGTTTTATCCTATCTTGGGTACTGCTTCTGCTTATTCTTCAATGGCAGACCTCTGGCCCTTTGAAGCCAGCTCTTTGGTTACCCCTCTAAGAATTTGTTTCTCCCCTTTGGAAGTTCTTGATTCACATAAACAACTGATTCTGAAGAAAGACAAATGCTTGCAGTCAGTTCTCCTGATCTTTTACCATCAGCAGAAATAGTCGTCAAGCCACTTTCACCTTGAGATTGGGAACTTGAGACATGCTATAATCCCCCCAAACAAGACTGTGCAGAGCAAGTTAGAGACTCCCCAAAGATGGCTTCATTTTGGATCACAAATAGGGTTTTAAAGAGTACTTTGGTCTGGGCTGCTTATGCCTCTGACTACCCCAGGGTAAAAGACAGGGATAATAATATCTACTTTAGAGTGTCATAGTGAGCTTTAGATGTGGTAACATCTGTAAAACTCTTAGTGCTCAATAAACAACATCTGCATCTGTTGTGGTTGCTCTTGTTATCTTTATATCAGTCAAGGTTCTTTAATTGCAAGCAATAGAAATCAACTCTGGTTGTTAACTTAAGCAAAAGTAAAATTTAATGGGAAGATCTTAGAGAGCTCACCAAATCAAAGGCCCGTCCAGAAAAAGAGGCACAAAAGAAACAGGAACAATGGCTCTTCCAGAGACACAAGTAGTTGAAACTAAGTGGCAGCTTATCAACCCTAACCATCCCATTCATCTTACCTCATGCCACTCAAGAGTCAAAGTCCCAAGTGAGAAACCAATCAGGCTAGTCCCTTATCTAATGGGGTGAGGGTGGCAGGGCACTTTGACTGACAATCCCAGTGAGCCTTAACACAGTAGAACAGAGGTGATTTCCCAAAGGGCAAGAAAAATATATTTATTAGGAAAGAAGGGATGAATAAGAAATCAACAAATTTCTGATACAAATGATCCTTGACTTTTGCAGATGTTCCTTGTCTTCTGTTCTTGGTATAACCAGATGATTCAGGCACAGAAGCCAGACTGTGATCATCAACTTGCATTTCTTGAGATGTGATCCTTTTTGCCTTCTCCTCTGTGATCCTCATCACCTTAGCCCCAGAGCCTATCCAGCTGGATTTAGCAAGTTTAGATCACCCAGGTCTCTGTGGCAGTGATGTCACAATCATTCAGGAGCATCCACATTTGGTCCCAGATGATAGCACAAATTCTGTAGTAATTTAACACCTGCTTTGCTTGCATGCTGTTATTAAGGAGTTTTATCTTAAATATTTGAGGTGTGATTCTGCTCCCTCATGCATATGCTGATGAAGAATTTCACACCTGCTGGAACCCTGGCTCATTTGTTGGTGGTATCTGAAGTGGGACCTTTATGGAAAATGGTAAAATTCTTATTACAGCTTAATGAATAAAGTGCATATGATCCAGCTGTAGCAGCTCCCCTGGCCTTCCCAGGGAGACTCATCCTGCTGGCAATTGGGGGATTGTGAATGCTGTTTCATGGCTTAATTTTAAGATGTTTTTAAAGAAGATACCTGCAGCAACAAAATGCTCAAACACATCTGAGATGTGTTTTGTCTCTCATCCTAATTATGCTAATAAATAAATAGTATTAGTTTCCTTGCACTGTAAAATTAAATCTTTTTGAGCACCCCATTCCTCCCTTGATGAGGAGGGACAGCCCTCCTGATAACAGGTGGGAAAGAACAAAGAAGAGCATTAACCATCCAAACACAATAATGTGAAAATTACTTTCTAATTTCCAAATATGATTTCTGGGTAGATATCCTCCTTCTTGTTGCCCACCCCAATCCCCTTTGTCTGGGGAGATCGCCTCCCATGTATGTGCCATTTGAGGTTACCATATATTTTAGTTTTCAGAGGAATCACTTTTGACTGGAGCAGGAGGATGTTAGCCTCACAAACAATGCCAAGTCCTGACACCCAGGAACCCAATAACTCTGTAATTCCTAGAAAAACCGTGAGAACAAGGATGTCTCCATCATATCTTCCACTATATTCTCAGTGCCCAAAGTAGTTTCCTGTAAAGCAAGTGCCCAAATATGTTCATATTAATCTTGAGAGGCACCCATCTCACATATTGATGGTTGAGTCCTAGTTCTAACCTTAACTTACCAGCTGATTTGGAGCAAATATTATTCCCCATCCATGCAGTGGGGGGTAGTCTCAAAATAAGGTGGCTCTAAGTTGAATTACTTTTATTAAATTGTTTATCTGGACCTCAGTTTCTCCATCCCCCAAAAAGGGATATAACACAAGACAATCTTGAAAGCCCATTCACCTGGGTCAATGTAATACTAAATAAAAGGTTCTTTGTACACAAACAGAACATCCTCAAGCTGAAAAGACTACCAAGGTCAACAGACTCATCCCCCTGCCTCCACACTGCGGTCTGGCTGCAGAGCTTCCCCATGTCCAGCTGGCAGCCAACAATGTGCCCTGTGCACATGCCTCCATCAGATCTGCCCCACTGTCCCTGTGTACCCATATCTACATCACAACTGACAGCAAAATCCAGCTCCAAAGTGCCACATTTGAGGAACTTATTTCTCACTAACAATATTTGGCCCACAGGCAAGACAATTAAGGGTGTTCATCCATTCACCGCCCCCTTGGTGCCCTGGTAGCAGGAAGGTGGCAAAGCTGCCATGCTCAGAAGCAGCCTCTCTGTTTCCACTTCAGAACCCATTTGGCACTACTTGAAATGCCCTGGCATTTGTTATTAAAGATTATTGTAAAACAGTTTGACACAACATGTAACTCCGTTGGACATGCTGCACTACTTACAACAGAATGGGAATGCATGCTGCTGACCACAGAAAGGGAGCTCTCCATTCAGCTTCACACTGAGCATGACAAGAATTCCCCCTTGCCTTTGTGATGCCACTTGGGTGCACTGCTTCTCCCTCATCCTTCTGAGCTGGGGCCAATGGCCCTTGGTAAGCATTATCTAATGTCTCACATGGAAGAACATGCCCAGCCCCCAAGAGAAGAGATCAAAATGGGCCAGCCTCAGGCAGAGAGGTGGAGTCAGTAAATAATGAGAAAAATGCACTGCAGAGGCTATCAAGTCTGGAATTTGGGATGAAATTGCCACGTGCTCCTCCTCCTTCCCAGCAGGCTCATTTCTAGACTGAGTGACTCCTAGAGACAAGGAAGTTATGGTCCTGGTTAACTCAGAATTGTCACATGGAGAAAGAATTTCTGTTACATTCATATCGACTCTGATGCTTTGCCAAATCCTACCCTTTTGTTTGAGTTGGATGCACCTGACCTCAAGAGATGTCTCACATATGACAGTCACCAAAGTCACTTTTTGTGCTACTTGAGCTGTCCCTTCTCTTTGTGGGTCTCTCTCTCTCTCTCTTTCCTCTCAGAGGAAAAGAGGAATAAATGTTAAGAGAATCACCACACTCTCTCTCACTACCTACTGCCCACATGGATGTATCTACAGTCAGGAAAGGTAACTTCTTCCTTCCCTATATGATCCCTCATCCTCAGAATCCTGGAGAAGTCTCAATTATCTTCCTAAGTTTCCAGTGATAAAACTGAAGATGAAGAGTTAAGAGAAAAACCAGGCATTGACCCTCAGTCAAATAACACATCACCTCTCACCCTTTGCTTCCCTAAAGCCCATTTTTCTTCAACTTCTCGCCATAAGAATTCCTCACCTTTACCCTTCCCCAGACCCTGCACCCAATATTCTAGACCTGAGTTTCTTTCTATCTGGTGTGTTCATGGCCCCAGGTATGGCTTATTTCCCCTGCCATTTTCTACTGCTGGACAGAGAAGGGATAGGATGACTTTCCAGTCTGGACTGCATTCTACTTTATTTTAGTTTCCCTTTGTTCCTTTCTAAATATCTAAAACAAATGAGTCACATCTTATATTTCAAAGACAACCTGCAGAAGCATTCACTGGGTCAGCATAAGAGATTTTTATCCTCATTGGGTCTCCACGTTTGTGCCACATCTTGCCAGCAGAGACACTGACTGACTTTGTCCTCAATGATCTTAAAAATGATGACTGTAGGGTCAACAGCCTCGGAAGATAGAATCTCTCTCTCTGGAGCAAAGACTAGGTCTTCTTCCTGCCCATTATAGAAGATTCAGGTTCTCTAAGCTCAAGATTCCTCTCCCATAACATATCCACCAAATGTGCAAATGTCACCTGGCTCCCTTCATATCCCCTTGTGGGACTGGGACTCAGGAGCATGCAGCAAAAAATATTGATCCTTTGGCTACTGCTATTGCTGTAAGTAATAATATTCTTTGTCTCTGACCCAGGAACCCTGTGTCTTCTTCCAATATCCATGTCACTGTGGTGGGCAAACTTGTTAGCTTGCAAGTAGGTTGCAATCACAGACCCTTCACAATTCTTGGCAATTCTCCCTGAATACACAATCTTGGTTGTTATTATGCTAACAGTACATTTGTCTTCTGACCAACCTTTGGTTTTTTAATCTATCGCAGATGACAACTTGCCCAACCATCTCAACCCACTAGGTCCTGCCTGGATTTAGGGCAATGAGAAAAGGGAGGGCCCTACATGCAAGTCTTACAAAATTCCATACTAAAGTGAATCTTTCTTCAGTTCTTCCAAAAGATTCATAAACCAGGGCTGACTGAGACTGAGAAGAATGTGTTCTATGTACATTTTCATCTACTTTTTTGGTAAAAAAAAGGAAAAAAGCACCCTTTCCAGAGCTCCAGAGATTAAGTAGTAGGAAGAGCAGGTCAGGATATAGGTCTCCAAATGGACTCTGATAAACGGTATTGTAACCCATCCTCTCCTGGACCTTACAAATAGCCATCAGGACAGTGACCTTTCCCTTATAGTGACCATTACTCACTTCCTTTTGAGTCTACCATAAGAAGCCGCAACCATTACCAGGCTATGCCTATGAAGGATATGCTCAAGGTTTCTGCCTTTAAGTTATTTCCAGAAGGTCTTTAGCCTCTTTGTCTTAATCTGTTTCAGCTACTATTTAAACAAAAATTCAATAGACGGGGTGGGGGGATAGCTTATAAACAACAGAAACTTATTTTTCAGAGTTGTGGAGTCTGGGAAGTCCAGGATCAAGACACCACTATTGGTGTCTGGTGAGGATTCACTTTCTTGCTCAGAAGGGGTAACTTCTCTATGTGTCTTCACAAGATGGAAGGGGCAAGGGAGCTCTGTGGGGTTTTCTTGATAAGGGCTCTAATCCCATTCCTGAAGGCTCCACCCTCATGACCTTAATCACTCCCAAAGACCTTAACTCTTAATGCCATTATACTGAGCATTAAGATCTAACATATGAGGGGTACCTGGGTGACTCAGTTGTTTGGCTGTCCGGCTTTGGCTCAGGTGATGATCTCACAGCTCATGAGTTTGAGCCCAGTGTCAGGCTCTGTGCTGACAGCTCGGAGCCTGGAGCCTGCTTTGGGTTCTGGGTCTCCCTCTCTTTCTGTCCCTCCCCCACTCATGCTCTGTCTCTCTCTGTCTCTGTCTCTCCTTCAAAAATAAAAGCATACATTAATTTTTTTTTAATCTAACATATGAATTCTGCGGGAGGGGGGAGGACACAAACATTCAGTCTATAGACCCTTCCACTACCAGGCATGGTTGTCTCCCCATGCTATTAGCCCTTTGGCTGGGGCTTTTCCTCAGAGAGCAGCAGTCCAACTGCAAGAGCAGAACACGGGATGGTGAGGTTTCAGTTGAAGGAAAGTTTTTGAGGAAAAGCAGTGCTTCACTTGGAGAAAGCAGGCCTAGCTACAGCACCTAGGAAAGATGGGATACAGAAGATGAAATGGGAGAACTCTAGATTTCACCAGGTTCAAAAATGCCCCCATGTCTGTTGTGCCCTGCTTCCTATCCTGAAGAGGCACAGGAGCAATACTTCCTTGAAGAGCTCATACTTTTCATCCCCAAGCAGAGAATGGGCTCTCCCAGGTCCTCTCAGAGACACTTCTAGCACTCGACTTCTAAACCCATTCTGAGCACCTGATCTGGGCTGGAGAGGCTGGGCTGAGTCAGAGTGGCCAAACTAAAGCCAAGAACAATACCCAGATATGCAGCACAGAGCAGGAGGTTCTCAATGTGATAGAGCAAGAGGTTGTATTAGAGCAAAGAATAATTCTTAGGAAGGCTGTATGGAGAATGCAATATTTGAGCTGAAGTAGAAAGAAGAGCCCCTGCTGTGTGGAGTATGTCCATCCTCAGGAAGTGTGGTAGCCAAATTTCTACCTGCAGAGGTCATGTCCTACCTCTCCCAAGAGACTTACCACCTGAGCCCAAATAGTCCTCCTGGTAACCACTCACATTTGCATTCAACAGCTATCTGTCCAGCTGTTGTATCAGGCACTGAACCAGGCACTGGGGAGGGGAGAGGGTTATATATTATCAAGTGCATAAGGTCCCTGCTGTTGTGAACACAAACAAGCAGAAAGTAAATTGGAGTTGTGGTTGGAAAAAGAGTGTGCAGGAGATAATAAAATAGAGGGGTGTGTCTGAGAGTTGGTGGTCAGGAACACCTTGCTGAGGAGGAAGCAAGACATGAATGTAGTCCTGCTCCATGAGAAGAAATAAGTCACGTGAGGGTCTAGGGAAGGATGAGCCTAGGCCAAGGCAGAGCAGCAAGTGCAACCAATAGCCCCAAGTTTGGCATGTCTGGAAAATAGTAAAGGAGCGCGTGCGCGCGCGCGCGCACACACACACACACACACACACACACACACACACACAAACAAACATACACACACTCATATCCTTTGTGGGGCTGGCGCAGATGGGGAGTGGTCTGATATGATGTCAAAGGCGTGGAGAGTACCATGAAACCATGTGGAAAGATAGAATGGATTTTGCCAGGAGCAGACTGCCCAGAGAACAGACTGTGGGGTGGGGTGGCCTTGTGCTCACTGGGGACTCTTCCCTTCTCCTTAAGTCCACCCTGGAGCTAAAATGGTTAGCCTGGATTTCTCAAACATAGAATCAGGAGCTTAGCTCTCAAGGGAAGGCTGGGAGCCAAAAGGAGCTTCAGCCCCTTGTAAGGAAGCATTTGAGAGATTCTTCTATCCTTTTGTGGCTAAGACCTCCCCCCAAAAAAACTTGGCCTCCAGCTACACCCCTCCCATCGTAACCCTCCAGGGCATTGATGGTGAAGGTGAGCTCTTCACCCAGGCTTCAGTGATCTTCAAATTTTGCTAAGTGGTCCCAAAGGGGGCCTGACCCACAGAGATGAAAGCCGAAGTGGCTCTTGAAACAGCTTTATTATGCCTCTAGGCAGGGTTCTTAGTGCCTCTCTTTGTGCAGGTATCTCTGCAACTGAATCCATCCTCAGCAATTCCAGTCACATCCCCTTCTTCTGTAAACGGGGCCAGTGGGATATGTAGAAAATTTATCTGGTTTAACTAGGATTACCCTGAATAAACTATTTTTCTTGTCTTGATTTACCATTGAGAGGTTGGGCCCGGATGAAGCCGTGTGAATTATGATAGACACTCCTGCCCCACCTGAAGTTTAATTAATTAATGGGGCTGAACACTGATGGTGACCCTGCACTAGGGGCCCAGTGGGCAGAGGGGCAGCAGGGCATAAGTGCAGCTAATTGAGGCTTCCAGGCGCTGCTACACTGGGCTCAAAACCAGATGTCACAGCCTCATTAAGGAAGCAGGGAATGGAGCCCAGTAGAGATTCCAAGTCCCTGGTCCAGTGGCTCTACTAGTGCACAGAGTCCAGGGGCTCCCTAATATTCTTTCCTTTCCAGCTCTTCCCACTGCAAGAAGCACTCCTAAATAGCAGAATTAATCACTGGGGCAAGGGAGTGACAGAAAACCCTCACAGGGAGACTGGGAGCCCACTGCAGAGTCTGCCACAGAACCACAGAATGCACACCTCTCTGCCCTGCCACCCATGACTCATCCTCCACTTCTAAGCCTTTCCTGGACATTCTTACTGCTGGCCTTGGAGCTGCCTAACCCTCTTAGGAAAAAGACTCTGGGAACATTGGAAGGACCTGTGGGGTTGGAGAAGTGAAGTCATGGACCCTAAGAGTCCAAGTGAAAAGTTGGTCATCCACTTTGTATCTTTATGCAGACTGCAATATTTTAAAATTTGGGCAACACAAAACAAAAATCAGAAAAGTTCACATAAAAATCCAGACTTCTGGCTTCATTTGGAAAATCAGAAAATTTGGTCACACTGAGCTAACATGCTCTCATGGTGATAAGGGATTCATCCAGCCACCTGTGGACCTGCTTCCCTTATTTGCCTCACCACCTGACTCCCACAAACACCTGAATTTGTTAATCCCACCTTCTAGACAGTGAGGCTGTGCCAAAGAGGCACTGGACTGATAGCACCCAGGAATCCAGGACAGAGCATGTGACCTCGTCAGAGAGCCAACAAGGGATTACCCCAATGGGGAAGAGTCACTTCTAAACAGCGAGGGGAGTGGCATCTGTGCTGAATTCCTCAGATGGGCTAAAGGGTTGGAGGAGGCATTCCAGCAGGGGGACAGCAGGACCAAGGCATCAGGAGGGGAAGTCCAGGGACTTTCATAAGAGCTGACTACAGTGAGGTTAAATCCTAGGGACATAGAGAGAGGTTTCCAAACCTCTTTCCTCGGCACATTTCAACACACCACAGACATCCCCAAACTGATATGGTTTAAGTAGCCTCTGCTCTGAAGTGGGGTCAGTGTCACATCACCACACAAGGATGACTTCATCTGCCATGAGAGCAGTGACTCCTATCAGGGAGGCTGGCCCCTCAGGAAGAAAGGAAACTCTGTCAGCCCTTGAAAATGCTGGGGCATGATAAGGGATGTGGGCAGAGGTGTGGTTGACACTCCAGAAAGACTCAAGTTCATATCTTGTACATGTTATAATGCAGACACCATGGAGGAAATAAAAACATGGAGGAAATAAAAACAGGCAGGTCTGTGCCTCCATAGCCAAAGTGAAATCAGAAGCCAGTTGAGATCGGGGCTGGCTCCCTCTTGCTCTTTCCTAGCTTTCATATCCACAGTTAGAACACTCCACTTCTGCCAAGAATTCCCAGCCAGTGGTAGAGCAGCAGGCCAGTGGCACACGCACACACACACACACACACACACACACACACACACTGCTGCAAACCTCAGAAGCTTCATGCAGTACATTATCAAGTGCAGTCCCTGCAGCTATGCCCTAGACCTGTATGGTCTCCAGAGGGCTTCCAAAGCAACATAGTTTGGCACTGAATTAGAAGATAAGAAGAGTTGTAGAAATTGGTGCTTTAAAACAACGCTGCTGAGATAAAATTTAATGGTGGAAGAAATACAGTATTTTGAAAACACAAAAATAAACATTCTGCAGAGCTTGTATATGAAGTCTTGCAGTACAGCGTGTGAAAGCTGCTCTGTCGTGGAAGAAGTCTAATAATTTTTAATAGTCCTGTAAATCTCCCTTATGAGATGCAGCTACTGTAAACACTTCTCCATATTTTGTTCAAGTATTTATGTAGTGCCATTAGAAGTTATTAAACCAGAATGATTTTCATTGATAACTCTCATTCTGAAAGGAGCAGCCAGCTGACTCAAACTAAAGCGGGAAAAAGTCCCCTGCAGGGTCAGATGCATGAAGCTGCTCCTGGAACTTTCCTTCTGACCTGAAGGCAGCCTGAGCCATCCTGACCTCACCCAGAGATCACTGTCAAATTCCCTGATTCCTTAGGCCTCTATCTCTCCAGTTAGAAAATAAGAAGCAATCATTTTTGCACATCATTTATTTTTTAGCATGTGTTGCACCTACTACATGGTTCTAGGCACTATATAAGGCCCTAGGAATGCAATGGCAATGGAAAAGAGCCATTATTCCTTCCTTCACAGAGCTTATGGTCCAAAAGCAGTCAGAGGCATCAATCAAAGAATCACACAGCAAATGTACAACTGTAAATGAGCAACTGCCTTAAATGAAAGATATGCAGAGGATTGTTCAGAGAGAGAGATCTGCCTTGGACCAGTCCACAGGGCAGAAAAAGTTTCTCCTAGGAAAAACCCTTGAGCTAATATCTGTAAGATTTATAAAACTAGTATTCAAATAGGCCGAGAGGGGAGGGAAGAGCAGGAAGAGCAGAGACAAGGTCTAGGTGTGGGAGAAAAAGCAAAGTGTATGAGACTTAAGGGAAGACTGGGTGACTAGAAGACAAAAGACTGAGGGGGGGGCATGGTGGGAGGGGGCTGGGGGAAGACAAGAGCCCCACCATGGAAGGCCAGCGTGACAGATGTGTCTTTATTCAGGGAGAGCCATTGGAGGGCTTGTAGCAGAGTGGGAAGGGCTACAATACACAAATGTGCTCTGGAAGCCATCACTCCAGCTGCAATGTGGTGTAGTGACTAGAGGGGGTGCTGAGCACAAGCAGATGGGCCAGCAAGGAGGCTAGGGCAAGGCTAGGAGGAGGAAGTGTGAAGAAAAGTCCCTCTGCTTATGAGCTGTACAATTGGATGGAAGGTGTGCCATTTACCAAAATGGAAACAATGGAAAGTACCAAGTTTGATGGGCAAAGGTCATGAATTTGGTTTTGGATCATTAAATGTGGGCAGTCTGTGAGAAAGATACTAAGCCAGGTCCAAACTCAGGTATAGATCACAGGAAAGATCTAGGATGGAGGTGTAAATTTACAAGCCATCCATGTGTAGAGGGCAATTAAAGCTGTGAGCCTGCATGTAATTTTCTTGGGAGGTGATATAATGATAAGGAAACAGAAATGGATCAATCTGTATGAAGTCCACCACTTAACAAAGTTGTTCTCCACCTTGGCTGTGCATTAGAGTCATGCAGAGAGCTTTAAAAATGCTGACACATGGGTCCCACCTACAGAGATTATAATTTTATGACTGAATTGGTCTTGGGTGTGACCTGAGCATTCCAATTTTTTAAAGCTCCCCATGTGATTCTAATGTGCAACCAAGGTTGGAAACTACTGACTTAACAGCTGGGAAGAGCTGCCAAGGAATCAGAAAGTATCATCTAAATAAATACGAGGACTCTCTCCTTCATGCAGGAAAGAGAGTCAACAGTGCCAAGTGCTGCTGAGGGTCAGTAGGATCAGGACCCCAAGTGTTCACTGGATTTAGCAACATGAAAGTCACTGATGACATTGCTGAGAGGTATTCATCACCTTCTTTGTTGGCCTCTCAGGAGCTGCGATGATGTGACTGTCACACTGCTCAGGCTTTATAAGGATGATGTAGGTGGCATATAGCAGCAAGATTTGCAATCAGTTGAGTGAAGAAGGATGGGAACTAATTACTGCCCTGGGTATGTATTGGCACAACCTCTATGGAGAGCAGTTTGTCTCTATCTGTCAAAATTATAAATGCATGTACCAGGAATCCCATTTCTAGGAACAATAGCTCAATGACAAATGCTCAGGGATATTCATTCAAACAGTGCTTATGATAGCAACAGATTGGAAATCCTGAAAATTCCCATCAACTGGGGATACTATAGCCATGGTGGGAATGCAGACACCCAAGTGTACTGCCAGGCTCCACGATGCAGAGTGAAGATAAGCACAAGAACAGTGTGTATGGCAGTGCACTAACACCTGTCACACAAAGGGAGTAATAGATGCTTATTTGCACATATCTGTTTTCTCTGTAACAACACTTGAGACAGACACATGGGTTACTTTCTGGAACAGAAACTGGGTGCTGGGTGACTTGACAATAGAAAAGAGTTTCACTGCGTTTGTTACCTTTTAAGATTTTGAATTTCGAACTATTGAAACCTACTGAAAATAAAACTGATGGGAATAGTATTTCTCTGAGAAGAGCAGGGAGGGTGAGGCTACATCCCAGGTGTAATCAGATTAGACTTTTGGGGACCACACCTATTTCCGTGTCCTCTGTAAATGCATCTAAGAGAGTAAAGGGATTTCTTTTTTTTTTCTTTTTCTTTTCTTTTTTTTTTTTTTTGAGAGTAAAGGGATTTCTGTTGTTGTTTGTCTCATCCTTTGTTGTTTTCAGTCCACAAGTTTTGAAGAACTGGAATATATTCTTTAGAGATTAGACTGGGATATTGTTCATCAATGTCAAAGATATACTTTGGAGCTAATTATAATCTTTATTAACACCCAGGAACTGAAGTTAATCTCTGAGGTTGGCATAGAATTCACAGGTGTAGGAGCCAGGGATCTGGGGTTGCTTCCTACCTTTTTTTCCCCAGTAATTTAGAGTGGGTTTATGCAAGTTACTTCACCTATGTTCACCTCCATTCTTCATCTATGTAATTCCTGCTTAGCTGTCTCCACTAAACCCCCGGAAGCAGTAAATGAGACCCTGGCTGTGCTATCATTGGTGAGGAATAAAGATGCTTACAAATGTGCAGGTTTGCTATTTTTATCCCATTGCTGCTTGAAACTTAAAGATCTTTTAGAATAAACAAATACCTTCAAGGAAGCTAAACATCCAGATTTCATTACAGCTCAAGAACTCAGTGATTTTCCAACCCTTAACCCTGTCACATGCCCAGAAAGAGAAGACTCTCAGCTAAGCCTGAGCCTCTCAGACTTTGGAAAGTGCTTCTCTCTGCAAGATGAGTACAATACACAAAGAAAGCCTGGGTTGGCTGCATGCACAGAAAGGCAGGTTGACTAACTTCTTAAGGGGCCCATTAAGAAAGGGGCTTGAGGGGTAGCTACTGACCTACCAGCCAAAAGGATGAATCTGCAGCCTCCCTCTGCAGGGCTGGCAAGACAGCGGAGCAGCCGCCAGATTCTCACAGAGATCCTCAGAGCTTTTAGTGAGTGATCGGGTCTGTAAAGTGTGACCTTCCTAGAATGGTAAGAATAGGCTTTGTTCATTCATTTCATCTTCTCTAAAGGTACCATTAATGATATATTGATTTTTCCTTTTAGAGGAAATCATAAAATATTTTGTAAGACAGAGATTTGAGGCTGTACTCCTAACCCTCACCAGCTCGCACTTCCCTGCGGGCTTATAATTGTGAGGAAAGACCATGGGTGCTGGAGAGCCAGCAGGAGGAAGAGCCCCACTGTGAAAGTGCTATGGAGGTTCACTGGCAGCCAGGAACTACCTGATGCTGGAGACCATGGGTGCCTGGAGGTTAGTAGAAGAGAACTCAGTGGCTCCTCCAGGGCCTGAAACTGGAGGGGAGCAGAATCAAGATGCACTGAATCCCACCAGTATTCCCTTAGGTGAAGTGGCTCCAAACTGCACTCAAGGTCCAAGGTCCTATAGCAGCTCTTCCACACTGATACCCATCAAGATCTCAGGCAGCATTCTGAGATATAAAAGGGAGAAAAGGGGGAGGAGAGGAGCATTGGGTGAGGAGAGCAGAGGGAGGAAAAAGCCTGGGGAGAGGGTGGAGCTTTCTGCCCCTTTATGAATTTTGCCTCCAGTGGAACAGAAGGGGAACTAGGTCTCCAACACTCCCCACCCCTACCCTTCCCCCAGTGACTGGAGAAGTGAATTGGCAGGAAAAACAATAAATTAACATGAGAAAGGCCTGTCAGTCTTGCCAATGCTTCAATCTGCATAAAAGGGAGATCAGGGGGCCCAGACTGGGAGTAGGGGAAAGGTAGAGCAAGACTGGGAGGTGTGTTTGGGAGTTGTGTTGGGTGGGAGGGGAGACTGACACAGACTGACTGGGAGCTTGAAGGCTCTCTGGCTTCCGTGTGCACTCCTGCTCCCTCAGGAGCCGGATGGGATTCTCCGTGGTGAGAGACAGAGCCTGCATCCCTCCCTGGTCATTGATGGGATAAACATATAATTCTGGCTATAAATCCTCTAAAATTCTGGTCAGTTCTGGGACCATTCATTATTTGTTTTTTACATAGTACTTTCATTTTTAACCTACAAAAGTGTTTCACTGTGACTTTTATATCTGCAAAAAAAAAGATGTAATAAGAATTAAAACAAACAAACAAAACGCTGAATGCTTTTTCATCTACTGCAGATCAACATCCAGGGTCATTTTCTGGACACATAGGAGTCCACTGGTCTAATGGGGGGCCATCAGCCTCCTCCCACACTACCTCCCCACTGCCACACACATGCCTTCTCTGTCAAGCCCCTGTGCCCATCCTTCCCACAAACCCCAGCTCTGATGTTGAATCCCTGCAGGCAGTTACTCATGCCTTCCCAAGCTGGCACAGTGCTCACCATTTGGAATCCTCCTCAGCATGGGGCCACAGCCCTGTTAGACTTTCTAGCCCAGAACCAGCCCCAAGTGTGGATAGTGGCTGTGGATGAAAAGATCTCCAGGTTGAGTCAGTCCTCAGACAAGCAGGCAAAATGACAGCCAGAGAAATGATGTGCTATGAACAGGTTAAATGCCTCCCATGTGCCAATTCATTCAATCTTGGAAACAACTCTGAAAGTTAAGGTCTTGGACACCTCCATCTTACCCAGGTGTAGCAGGCACTTGGCATCACAGGACACAGGCTGGGAGACAATGGAGCTGGGGTGCACACCCCCATGACCTGCCTCCAGAGCTATGTGTTCAGCCAAAATTAGAAAAGTCATCTATATTTTTCTCCCTTTGGAGAAAGGGTGCCCCATGTCACAGCTTCTTTGAGAAGAAAAGCCTTCTTCTTCCAGAAAAGCCTTCTGTGTGTCTGCTATAAGACTGGGATTGGGAAGACAGCTGTAAAGCCTTCCTTGCAGACCCTAAAAGAGGAGGCAAGATCATGAGCACAGAGTTCTCTTAGGGGTGGATTTACTTCCAACTAGTGTCTCCCAACCCAGCAGTACACCGTTTGTGAACACCTTCACCCTGAATGTCACGGAAGATGTGAGTCAAAGACTAGCATTTAGACTGTCCTTTCATCACTCAAAGATATCTGTGTTCCCAAATGAATATGTTTGTGCCACTCTGACCAAGTTTCCAAAGAAAAGTTTACAAAAGCAATGGAATGGTTTGCTTTAAAAGGTCTTAGGTTTGAAGTAGGATCAGCTCCATGATTCCTTTGAATATAGAGTTCAAATGCCTTTAAAATGAGGTTCCTTTACACATGATATTTGAAGGACTTTCTCTCTCTCTCGCTCTCTTTCTCTCTCTCCTCCCAGGGCCATTCTACCTTAACTTTATTGTACTATTTGGGATAGAGGCCCATGTCAGGGTCTCAGGGTGATTCTTGGCTGTCTCCCAACCTTAGAGTGGTGGTCTCAGCTTGAAGCTCCCACCCCATTGCACCAATTTCTTTCTGCCTCTAATGAAAGAAGAGGAAGTAGGTGGCAGGGGAGTCAGATTCCTACAAACCCATCTAAAGGGGGAGGTATGAGGGACCTAGATTGTGGGATGGGTAGAAACTCCAGGACAATGCTAGGAAGGGGAGGAGCAGGAGCAGGTGCTGGGAGTGTTGGGATTCACAGTGTGGAGTGGTAAGGGTTCATAGGGTGAGGCTTGGTGGGGGATGATGGAGAGTTTGGGGTAGGCTACTGAGTGGAGTGAGGGGTGGTATACCCAGAAGGCAGCTCTAGGGGAGCAGAGGAAGAGAGGATGAAGCCAGAGTGCAGGGTGGCTTGCCAGGGGCTGGTGAGCCACCACTGCAGCCACTCTGTTCTCCTGGATCCCCAAAGTCCTGCATTCACAGAGCAGCAAGATGACCACCACAGTCTCCTGATGACCCATAACCAATGTCCTATCCAGAAAAGTACCCAGGCATCTCTGTCCTACCTGAGGAAGTTAAAGAACCCCAGATCAAGCATGGGAGGCTGTCCTGGTAGTCAGTCCAGGAAAGAACATCAGGGTGGGATGCCCTCAGGGACCACAAGGACCTGGAGCAGCCCAGGCTTCGAGGCCACAGGACAAACCCACTGCCTACATGGCCCCAAGGTGGGATACTGGCACAGCCAATTCCATCGTCTCACCTGGACCAAGCCCCTCAGTTAACCTGCAGGGACCTACTAGAGGCTCTCTACCATCCTGCATGGAGGGGACATTGTGGTCTAAAGTGAGGCTCCAGGCCAGCCTGGCAGCCCACGTTTACAAGAATACTCTGGGGATGAGGTTTAGTCAGCAACAGCCTACTTCTGACCTTCTTTTGCCGAATTGTGGACAACAGAGGAAGGTGGACAGTAGACATGTGGAAAGTGTTTGTGGTTGTCCCAGGGACTTTTGGGGTGGGAAGGGAGCCATTATTGGCATCAGAGTGGGCAGCATCCAGGGATGCTAAGTATCCAACAATGTGGAATGGTCCCACACGGAAAGGATTTCCCACTTCAAATTCTCACAGGGATAGTAATGAGAGCAGTGGGCTGCACTTAGCAGCTTTGCTTCAATCTCCTTTCAGCTCAGTGATAGAATTCCAAGGGCCTCTGGGTCCTGCCTCCTCCTCACGAGATCATCCACATGGCATCTCCATTCTGTTCCTTCTGCTTTGCCAGGTACCCCATTAAAGAGGGACATTGATGTTCCATGTTGGGGACTTGTTCACCCAGATCTTCCCTGGCTGAATGAGAGCAGAGTCTCTGTCCCTCAGACCAGAAGAGGACATGAGACATAGACCTCAGGGTTTTTGCAAAGGGTTTTGCACCAGGAGCAGGTGAGGACCTGACCTGGTTCCTTCCCATTACTGTGCCCTGGATCCTTCCCTAAACCAGGGAAGTTCTTGCCCACCTCAGATTCTGCCTTCCTGACCCAGACCCCTCACCTATTCCTCATCCCATCCACAGAAGTGGAGCCCATTGTAGTTTGTCCCCAGGTGTGCATGCACCTTCTCACCTGGAATGGGCTCTGAGAAGTACTCAAGAGGGTGGACAGCAGCACCCCAGCTCTTCAGATGTGGCCTTGCTGGCTTCTGGGCACAGGTGATCCAATTCCTCCCCAGGTCCTAGAGGGCCTCTGAATGGAACTGTGGGCATCCTCCAGCAAAGCTAGTTGGTAGAGGGAGGGGGGATAGGTGCAGAGGGTCCCCACAGTGGAAGGAGCAACAAGGGATGGAGTTCACAAGCCCTGAGTGCCTCAAAGTCCATGTCAGACTTTGGTGACCTTGTCCTCCTGGGGCCTCATGTGATCTCTGCACGCTAAGTCTAAGTTGGAGTCTGGCCACCACAAACAATTTCCAGGCCCAGCTCTCCTGAGCACCAGTGGCCTCTGAGCCTGCCAGTGAAAGGTTAGCATCCAAGACCCCAGCCCCTGCTACATGCAGGCCCTTGCCATCCCAGGGCACAGAAAGGCAGGACACAAAACACCTTATTCAAATAATATAATATGGCAAGTTCTTAAGTAGCACAGATGTGCCAGGAACTACCAGAAGTGTCTTACATGTATTGACACACTCAGCCCTTTCAGAAGTTCTGCAAAGTAAGTACTGCCACTCTCTCCATCAGAAAGGGAAGGACGCTGACACAGAGAGGTTAAGTCACTCACACAGCTAGTGAGCAGTAGAGTCTGGTTTTAAATTGACACAAATTGGCTGTAGATGATGTTTAATCATTGCAAAGCAACATCATTCAGATGTGGTGTAATCCCTAGGCTCTTATGATGTCCTGTGGGGATGAGATCAGGCTTTAGAGAGGGGGTGACATCTAGTGTAATGTCGGAGGTGCCTGCAGACAAAGGGAAGGAAGGGTGCTCTGAGAGGGAGCTGCATGAAAAAACACAGGCCAGGAAGTGCCAAGCATGTTGAGGGGAATGAGCGGTCATCTGTGAGGTTTCCATATTGTTCAGGTATAAAAATCTCTTTCTGACATCAAAAATGTTGCAGTCCTTTTGCTTCCAAAATCTATAGATTTCATTCAGTTTGTTCAGTGACACTTAAATGTGTGTGTTTTGTCACACAGCATTTACCAACAATAGTCCGGAGCAGGATGCTGACTCAATTAACAGATGATGCCAAAGCAAACTAGGAAGGCCCATGGCCCCATGAGCCTGGTGCCCCAGGAGGCTCTGAAAGCCATGGTGTTGAGCACATGGGGAGCTGGAGAGGCATGGGGGCACCAGGCCTTGGGCTGGGTTTTCTCCTGATAGCAGCTGGAGCCAGTGGGGGGTCTTGAGGGTGCAGAGACAAGACCTCTGGAGCAGTGAGGATAATGTCAGAAAGGACAATAGGGATGTGAGGTGGGGGGTGTTCCCTGGGGAGGCTGCTCTAATCATTCAAAGGAAGGAGAGGCTAGGCAAGGGCAGGGGCAGTGGGGACAGAAAACAGAGGGTATGTGACAGTGTCAGCTAACACCTGCAGCACTCACACCTGCTAGCCACTGAACGAAGGGCTCTGCTAACCCTCATTGAGCCTTACAACCACTGGGATTACCCCATTTTCTAGGTAAGCCAACTGAGACATAGGAAGGCTAAGAAAACTGCCTAAGTACACACAGCAGGTGGCTGTCTGTCTGGGATGTGAAGCCAGGTGCCAGGGCTCCACTGCCTGTACTAGCACCTGGTGGCCTTCTCCTTCCACTAATGGTGATGGTGAGATGGGCAGGGTGTGGGGCTGTTGGGCCCTGGGGACTGGTTCAAATCACCAGGGAGGAGCAAGGAAGATGGAGAAGTGGGAGAAGGTAGAAGGGACAGTGCCAGGAGTGGGCTGCTTCCAGGAGTGCTGAGTCTGGGAGACAGCCTTACTTCTCACCTGGTCTCATAAACCTCTGTCCCTCCTCCACAGAAATAAAACTAGAAAGGAGCAGAAACTGACTTTCCAACAAACGATTTAAGATTTTGTACTGATACAATATAGGGACCACTGTGCCGAGATATATGAAGAAGCCGATTGAAGGCAAGGTGGTGGCACATGTAATAACTGCAAGAAGTCCCCAAGGGACACACAGCCCACCCTCACCTCAGGAAGATTGCATAGCCTCCTGCCCCCAGGCTTGTCATCTTGAGATTAGGACTTAGCTTCTGGTCCTGGCAGACATCCATTCCGGGGAAGGGAATGGCAAGGCAGAAGAGAAGGTGCCAAGAAGTCAGCTTCCACCATGTCCTGCCACAGAGGCCAGGGACCCATCTGGGGAGAGCTCAAAGGTGGTGCAGACCGTCTCCTGGCTTCTAGTGGAGAACATGAGCAGATGGGAGTGCATGAAGCTGCTTGCTGCCTTAGACATGACCCAGCTCGAAGCCTCCTGGGAAGGTCCTCGGGGATGCCATGTTCGGTTTGCAGAGCTGCATAGATAAGAGTCTCAGTGCCCTATCTCTTTTTGCACCATCACTGGTGCCCCCTTCCCTGTCATCTTGTCTTCACTTATTCTTTGTACACTGAGGACAGGCAAGGCCCCTGCACAGTCCCTGCTCCTAAGGATCATCTCTGTCTACTGTAAGAGCAAGTCAGTGCATGCCCGTAAAAGAGTCCTATGAGTGGCTGGCTCAGGAAGGAGCACTCCGCAGGGCCTGTCTGATCCTTGCTCCACCCTCCTTGCACGGAGTACACTGGGGTCAGAGCCCTGCCATCTCTGCAGCCAGCCCTTAGGAGGCAGTCAGTAGCATTGGGCACAGAAACATGGGCCTATCACTGTTCATGAGGCCTGAAGACATAAGTTCAGGGAAGCCCTGTCTCTTCATCCCTGTTCAGCTGTTTTCCAGCCCTTATGTTCTCAGAAGCCCTTGTCCATGTGTATGCTTCACCTGTTTAGTTCCATCTTTTTTACCCTAACGTTAGCTGCAGGAGGACAGATTTTGTCGTTCTTACCTGCAGTTATTTTCCCAAAGCCTATCAGAGTTTTCCAATAATAAAGGTTTGTCAACTGACAGAGTAATGGGAAGCAGGATGGCCAGGGGTCCAGGGGATGCCATTCCTGACTGCCAGTGTTAACAGAGAGTAACTTCAGAAAAACCAACCCCCAGAGTCCATATTGGTTTGGTGTCAGTCCATACCCCACCCGGACCTGTGCCTGTCTCTTGTCCTCTCAGGGTCTGAGCAGCATGTGCAGCTCCCCTGAGGCTCCATTTGACCACCCTCATGGTGGCAGCCTAACTCTGTTCTTCAGTCAGACGAGGCCTGAGGAAGGCAGCGTCCTGACCAGAGAAGGCGGGTGAGCTGGGAGGAGTGTGGCTGCTGTCAGTCTGGTGGGGTTACCTACCTCCTGCAAAGGGTTTGCCTCTGAGCTTCTCTGAATAGGTCCTCACATGCAAAGTACTATAGTTAATAATGATGGATTGTATACTTGAAATACAATTGTATACTTCCACCTGGACAGGGAAGGGGATCCAGGCTCAGGAGGCATGGAAGGCATAACCCTGGGCAACTCTTCTCTAATTAACAAAACGGCTGCCTGTGGCCATCGGATGGCTCCTCCTGACCATCACATTCTACCAGAGCAGATTTCATACTGAGAAGGTCAGCCCACCAGCCAGAACCTGCACCCCAGCACGTGATAAGTGCAGACTGCCAGCCACACGAGCTGACATTTGCACTCCTCAGTGGGCCACAAAGGCCTGCACTTGTCTCCAAGCTCTTCTTAGGAAGTGAGCTACCGAGACCTGTCCTAATAATGAAAATTTGTTCTGCTTCAGCCCACAGAATTTAGACACCTTCCCTGCCCTGGCTTCTTGTCTCAGGTGTTTGGCCCACCGTGACCTTTCTTCTCTGGCTAACCCATCAGCAACCAGGAACCGATTCTTGGTCTCTGTGGTACCAGTTTCTCAACCCCCGCTGGCTCCTGGCCCTGCCCAGGGCTCCATTGCAGCCCTGCCATTCAAAAGACCTGTGCCTTGCTTTTGAGAGAGCCTGAGTGGCTCCCCAGCCCAGGCCAGCAGAGAGGCAATTAGACGAGTGTGTTAGTTGTGTGGTTTGCATCCTTCTTCTCCTCCAAGAGGAAACAAATATTTTGAAGAGATGAATTCATAGGGAAGGCACATTACTCAGCAGGTCTGCTTCTCAGCTCTCCCTGAGGGGAAGGCATGGAGCAGGGCAAAGGCCAGCATCATCGTGTTAATAATGGATGCCGTGCTGCCTAAAGGCCCACTGTCGTTTGTGCATGTGCTTCGCAGAAGTCCAATTAGGGATGAATTATAGTAATCAATAGAGCAGCAGGATTTAGATCCAAACAAAGAAAACATGGCCCCATTCCACTAAGGGGGATTTATGAGAGAGAGGCATGCTGGCATAATTGGAGGATGCACTTGCAGGCTGCAGGCTCTCTCTGGTCTGGGATGTCTTTGAGGGAAAATCCAACTGGCCCTGCGTAAACCCAAGTGCTTGGGACTTCCCTCTAGGGAGGTCTGAGGAAGGCAGCGTCCTGACCAGAGAAGGCGGGTGAGCTGGGAGGAGTGTGGCTGCTGTCAGTCTGGTGGGGTTACCTACCTCCTGCAAAGGGTTTGCCTCTGAGCTTCTCTGAATAGGTCCTCACATGCAAAGCACTATAGTTAATAATGATGGATTGTATACTTGAAATTTGCTGACAGTCAACCCAAGTGTTCTAACCATACACACATGAAAATTGTGACTATGTTAATGTGTTAATTAGCTTGATAGTGGTCACCATTCAACAATGTATACATTAAATGTTCTATGTGTATACATAATAAACATGCATTAAACAATGTATCAGAACATCCAATTGTACATCTTAAATATATACAATTTTTATTTGTTAATCACACCTCAATAAAGCTAAAAAAAAAACCCCTATTTGCTCCATAGAACTATCTATAGAGATGTGTGTAAGTGCCCTGAACCTGCCCCCTTGCATGGCACATGGGGCCACTGGGATGTGCTTCTCCTCCTTTCCCCACACTAACACCTCATACACGCCACCTCCATGCTCTGGTGCTGCTCCTCCTTCTCGGATGTCCTTCTCTCCCATGCTGCCCTCCTACATTATCCCAGCCAAGCATGGACAGGCTCCTCCAGGATCCCTGTTTTCACACATAGCACTCCCAAATCCTCCCTTTGAAATAGATCCCTTTTCTTGTGCTTGACCCTGGTCTTTGCTGATAGAGCCCATGCCACCACAGATGGACAGCCCAGCCCAGCTGATGGCCAGAGGGAAGGAGAAGGCTTTCTGAGGCTCCAGTTCCATGCTGTGGGCCTAGCTTTGAGAGCAAAGTGTTGATGGACCCCACTTCCAGCTGACCCTGAGTGACCAGCCACACCCCTCTACCACACAGCCAATCCTGGGCCTAGCCAGCTCACACAGAAGCCACCTATGACTGCATGTCTCAAAGTAGTCACCCCTCCCTCTCTCCACCACTGGAAACCACATATCACCTTTCGCAGGGACTGAGAGTATCTCAGCTCTGTTAATGTGTGTGTGGTCCAATTCATGATATGTCGGAAGTGCCAGGGAAGACAAAACAGAGAAAAATAGCATTAGGGAGAATAGAGGGCAAAACAGGAGGAGACTGATAATTGGCTGTTTTTTATTTATTTTTAATTTTTTATGTTTATTTATTTTGTAAGGAGAGAAAGAGAGAGAGAGAGAGGGAGGGAGAGAGAATCCCAAGCAGGCCCCATGCTATCAGCACAGAACCTGATGCAGGGCTCAAACCCACAAACCATGAGATCATGAAAGCCGAAATCACAAGCCAGATGCTGAACTGACTGAGCCATCCAGGTGCCCCGACTATTGGCTATTTAATAGGTAAAAGTAGCAAATATTGTGAAATGAACATGACACAGCAGGAATCTTGGTCCAAATGGCACAAAAGTGGTTTCACTGAAGGCTGTGGTTTTATGTTCCTCCCTAGGGACAAAGAAAAGCCACCAGTTAGATTCTGCCCAGCACAATGGAACACCGACCTTGGTTGGAAAAACAGGATGGAACAGCTGGAGTTCCCAGAATGGAAGAGGAACTTGGGGCCATGGTCTGCATGCTTACCAGGTACCAGGAAGTTTCCTAAGTATGTTATCTCACTCACTTCTCAGAGCTGCCTCATAAAAAAGGGACTCATGGAACTGACCTACTTCACAGATGAGAAAGTGGAGGCCCAGAGCCATGCAGACACTCTCTAGGTCCCTTCTCAGTATACTCCCAGTGGCAGTAACACCTGAGCCATCAGTCTCAAAGAATACCTGCACAGGGGCCCTGCCTTCTGACCTCAGCTTCTGCTGCTTTGCCTTGAAGGCTGGGCATATGAACATCACTTTAAGGAGTCAAGTCACAAAACTCCCTTCAGCTCAAATCAGCAAGTATTTAGGGAGCACCTACTATGAGCCTTGAAACCAGTTAGTAATTGGCCGCTGCCTCCAGTCTGTCATTCCTGGGGACTTGCAGGAGCCTGATTGTCCTGTAAACAATGCCAGACTCTGTGCTTAGACCTATTGGGATATCTGTTGCTTTTCTGTCAGCATGAAACCAATTCCTTTTACATCAGAGATAGAATGCCAACTGACCCTGGCTCTGACCACAGAGTTAGCATTATCCATCCCAAGAGGACCCTCATTCCATTAGCATAATCACCCCCAGAAGAGCACATGGCTTCATTCTCAAAAGCAGAAACTACTTACTGCCTGATAGCAGAATTTCCAGAAATAATTGATGTCTCCTTCTACCTGGAGCCAACTCAGCACTCAAAGTGTCACACAATACACATTCAGGGTAGGCCTTTACCCCTAATGGCCTGGGAAACAGCCAAACTCCAAGAGAGAGCCTTACCCCTCCCCTAAAGCTGATGTCTCTAAGCCAGAGGGAACATTGTCTGCATCTCACTCCCACCTAACCCCCAAGGGTAAGACCCAGACAGCTTAGTTTGGCTTACTGGCCCCACATGCTGGTATCCTAACTATCTCTCCATGTTAATCCCCATTGCAGTGTTCTCCATGGCTTGCTGGTAAAGTGTTCGCACTAACTTATTGGATGGATGGATGGACGGATGGAAGGAAGGAAGGAAGGAAGGAAGGAAGGAAGGAAGGAAGGAAGGAAGGAGAAATAGACTGAAATTGTGGTCCAGACTTTACATACATACACAGTCTAGTTTAAAATAACTACTATTTGCACGTATAGGAGGATTAGGAGGAACTTGACGGAGGAACAAGGGGGAGAAGAAGGGGGGAAATGGTGGGGGAAAGGGAGAGAAGCAAACCATGAGAGACTCTTGAATGATGACAAAAACTGAGGACTGATGGATGTGGGGGGGAGGGGGGATGGGCATGGAGGAGGGCACTTGTGGGGATGAGCACTGAGTGTTATGTGGAAACTAATTTGACAATAAACTATTAGAAAAAAAAATAAAAATAAATAAAAAATAAAAATAAATAAAATAAAATGATGGCAAAAAATAAAATAACATAAAATAACAGTTAAGCATCCAACTCTGGATTTCAGCTCAGGTTATGACCTCCTGGGTTTGTCAGATGGAGCCCAAAGCTGGGATCTGTGCTGACAGTGCAGAGCCTGGTTGGGGTTCTCTCTCTCTTTTTATGCTTCAGGTGGGGTTCTCTCTCTTTTTAGTCTTCTCCCCTGCTCACACCCTCTCTCTATCAAAATAAATAAACATTTAAAAAACTACTACTGATAATAACTTAAAGTCTTTAAGTTCCTTCCTCCAAAATCATTTAAAAGGAATTTTAACCCATAACACACACACACACACACACACACACACACACACACACAATCATACACTGACATGACCCATCTCTTCCCACATGTCCCTCAGCCCCTGATACAACCTCTAAAGAAAACCCCTCCCTCCCTTGCTCCAGCACTCTCCTACTCACCCCTGCTATATGCTCCCCTGGTCTTCCCTGTAAGCCCCACCACTGTGAACCTAACTTCTCCATCAAGGCCCAGGTCCTGTTGAGAAGCAGGGAAGAGAGAGGTCCTGTTAAGAGAGCAGAGAAGCTAAAGGGCTCAAGCGGTGAGCTGTCCATCTGTATGGGAAGAGGATGGGTTCTAAAACAAGCACAATGTATACCAGGTCTATAACTCAGCAGTTAAGAGCTCAGACTTGTGCAATCCAGATCCATTCATCACCATGCAGCCTCCAACAAGAAGACAGCAAAACCTGCTCCTTGAGGCTGTTAGATAATCATAGACAGAAATGTTTAGAACAATACCTGATGTAGAGTAAATGCTGACTTTCATCATTTAAGATTGCTAATTGTTATCTCATAGATAGGTAGTTCAAAGTCCTAGATTGAGTGGGAAGAAAAACTAGAGATAGTTTAGTTAAACCTCTCTTCCTAAGCCAACTTTAACCTCTAAATCATATCCCTACCAGGTAGGCACCAAATTCTCACACTTTCAGGAATAGGGAACTCACCAGTGACTCTTGCAGAAAGAGAAAAGAGCCAGAGGGTAACTAACATAGTCTGGGGGTACATACCCCAGATGAGATGAGGAGTAATTGTGCTTTTGCTTCCCTAAAGTGGTTATATTAATCACAACTCTGTGCTGGAAAAACTACCACAAATTGACTGAACAGGCTTAAGCTAAAAATGACATATGTTATTCCTCTTTTTTTTTTTAATGTTTTATTTATTTCTAGGAGAGAGAGAGAGAGAGAGCGTGAGCAGGGGAGGATCAGAGAGAGAGGGAGACACAGAATCCGAAACAGATTCCAGGCTCTGAACTGGCAGTCAGCACAGAGCCCGACGCGGGGCTCGAACCCATGAACCACGAGACCATGACCTAAGCGAAAGTCGGACACTTAACCGACTAAGCCACCCAGGCGCCCCAAACATATGTTATTCCTCTTAATAAAAACATCCAGGAGCAAGACTTTCAGGCAAGGCTGGATCCAGGGGCTCAATAAGGTCATCATGACTCAATCTTATTTTTTACCATTTCTTGATTCTATTTTCCTATGTGTTGACCCATTTACAAACATAATTTCCTCTTGTAATGACTGCCAACAACTCTGAGTTTATATCCTATAAGTTTATAGTCCTAACAAAGGCAAGTCTCCTTGCCCAGTAGTCCTGCACATGTACCAGGATTACCTCTGGTTAGACTGCTTTGAGTCACATGCTACCTCTGAAGCAATCACTATGGCTAGAAGTATTCAATGTATTGAATGGCCAGGTCTGCATTCCACACCCATCCAAGAGTCCTGAAGGATCGGCAGCTTTTCTCACTCACAAAGTGAGAGAAAAAATGGAGTCTTATTTCCAAATCAGGGTGGGGGGCATGGATACTGAGCAGGCAAATGCCTTGAGGATCCACTTAGAAAGGGGTTTTGAAAATAAACATTGTTTGAACTGCATGGGAACTCCCCCCCTTCTCCTTCCCAGGAACTCCATCCTACAACACTCTCTTAACATGAAGATGACCCATGGGAGAGCAACATTGACAACTGTGCCGTCCTCATAGACTGCCAGGGGGTCAGCAGCAAGGGAAGTCAGGATTGGGGGAAAAGGCCTGTGAAACGCCCCTCTTTGGCACTGTGGTGAGATTCCTCCTCTGTTCCCACCCCAAGATGGGATGGGATGGATAACAAGATGACTGTATTCCTAGGTTCTAGGTCATTTACTGTCCACCCTACCCACCAGTCTCACCCGCACTGTCCTGGGCCCTTTGTTGTCTGGTCAAGAGCCTATAGTCTTTTTGGCTGGGCTGATGTTTTATTACAGGTGGTGGGCTCCATGTGGCCTGACCTCATGGGCAATGCTGGGTAAGTAGTGACTTGAGAGATTGAATGTACAAAGAGATAATAGCCACACCAAACATAAAAATAGAACTCTGACTCATAATCTGCAGCAACTAGCCCAGGAAAACAATCCATGGTCCATAGTAACCAGTCCAGGAAGCCAACCTACTGTTTACAAGTTAGACTTGGAAGAAGTCATTCCACTATCTCTAGCAACTGGTCCAGGAAACCAAACAATAATCTCTGTAACCATGGGCCTAAACTGACCAGAAGTGGTTTGTAACTGACAGACCCTCTAATTTGTCTTTGCTTCCAACTTAATACCAACCAGAGATAGCCAAATAAGCACCCCTAAGTAATCACATAGGATTCCCTGCCTCTGGTTAGCCTGCTTACAGCTTCCACATGCCAACAGAACACACCTTCCCTTTTCCTACCATAAAACATTCCATTCCTGTACCTGTCTTTGAGCTCCTGCCAAAACATAAGTGACAATAGCTGACTCCCTTGCTATAGTTTATAGTTCTGAATAAATAGCCTTTGCCTATTGTCATTTGGGTGGTCTTTGCTTATTGCCAGACAGCTGTTCAGTCATTGCCCTGCTCCAGACCTAAGTGAGCCCTAGAAAAATACCCATTCTCCTTTACCTCCCAGGTGATTCTTGCCTAACTCAGCAGCTAAAGCTGAAGACCCCACTGGTGCCAGGTCTTGTGGATAAGAGAGCTGGAACTGGGTGTGCTGTCTTCTCTGAACACACCACAACACATACTACTGAGTGCTCCCTCACCTTGAATCCATGCCAGCATCTGCCTGGCAAGTACCAGGAGGGAGTACAGAATATAGGAGAAGGAGGAGGATGGTGTGTGTGTGTGTGGGGGGGGGTCACATTAGCCCAGTATAGAATTTGAGTTTAAAAGCCCATCAGTGACACAGGGCTGGCATCTGACATGGGCTTTGAAGGATGAATTCAAAAGATAGCAAAGGAGGGTTTGGGGCAAATGGAATCCAAGAAGAAAAGCATGGGGGCAGGAGAATGCTGAAGAAAACATGGTCATTTGTGGCTCAGAGCCATTTCTGCTTCCCTTGAGGGCCTCAAATGCCTGTAGTTCAAAAGTACTTTTCAATAAACACAGACAAAAGCACTTTTCAATAAACACAGATTAAAAAGGCTTAAATCTCTGTTTCCCTGTTCTCCATATGCATAAAACGATAAACACCCCTGGGACGGCTGGGATTTATATAGGCAGATTTTTTGCAAGTTGTCTTATGTATCTGGACTATGGCTCATAAATCAAATTTGGTTCTTTTTGCTGGAGAGTAAATTATTTATCCAAAGCAGAGCATCAGGCGATAGAAGGAAAGGCACAGGAAAGTTTCTGTTTCTCAGATGTCATTTATATTTCTCAAGATGAGACAATATTGGGGGTGGAAGTTTCTGCTTTGCCAATTTTAGCATTCCTTCTTCATTTCATGTGCTCTCTGCTGGTAGCCAAGGGCTTCTGAAATTGGCTTTCTGAGTCCCATGTTTGGGTCCAGCACTCTGCTCAGTTGGAGATGACCTGAATGTGGGAGCAAACATGTCCAACTGGAAGTTAGAGACCAGCAGGCTACCCTAAGCTAACTCTTGTCTTGCTCTCCACATGACTTTAGGTACCCTACCTAACCCTGCTGGACCTCTGTTTCCTCACAGCTGGAATGGGGTAGTAATGTTCTTCACATAGTGTCTTGCGGGATTGAATGTGATTGCATCTGCCATACTGCTAGAAGGAATAATAAGTGGGATCAGTCCCCATGTGCTAAGAGTCAGCCCAATGTGAGTTGGTCTTCCTGACAGCCAGAACCCTGTGTGTGTTTGGGTCTGTGAGGAGGTGGGACATAGCTAACTTTCTGTCATGGCTCTCAAGGACACACTGACTTTATTTATTTTCTCATTCTGTGGCTCTGATCTGCAGGAAAGAGGAGTGGTGCTCACATGTCTGGGGCCACAATGCTATGTTGGGCTAAATCCCATAAGCCCCTCCATTTATTATCCCCATGTACTTCAGGAAGCACAGAAATGAGCCTCCATCAAGTAGACTCTAAGGAATTGTGAACTGGTTATATTTTCTTAAAAATCCAGCAAAGAATTGTAAGATTTTCAATCCCAAATGGAACCATCTGCTCTCCATATTTACTATCAAATGCTTACTGGGACCTACTTATGACTATGTCTGTAAGCACAGTTGTTCAAGGACCTGTGGCCTTCAGGTCACCAGAATTATTTTTCTCCACAGTTGGATTTGAGGAGAAAGTACCAGCTGACAGAAAACAAGACTGGTGATGCAGGCCTGGAACATCACTCCTGGTGTCTGCTCCCTCCCCACAGACACCTCCCAGACACCTGCCCCTTCTGCATCTGCTGCCTGTGTGTGAGAACCACGCTCACACTGTAGCCCTCAGGTGCTGCTAGTGTCCAAAATCCAAGGAAGGTTAAATTGTATTTATTAAACTAGATTTCTTGAGGCAGAAAAGCAGACCCGTCTCTTCCAGAAAGAATGCCATTAACTATTGAAATGAAAATGAAAATAGTTATTTGTCTGAGCCCAAGTTGATTCCAAAACTAATGTAAAATAATCCATTTCCTGAGCATTTTAGCTTACTGAGGTTTTACGGTATCCTTCTGACCATCATGCAAGAAGTATTTTCAGAGTGCCTCTGTGTCTGTCATGACTGTGGGCTCAGCTGTGTAATCCTGGGACCTACCCTCAAGCCTCAGAGGCACCACGGCCCCAGGTGGACAGGGGTACAGCCTGTGGATAAGCATTCCCAAAGTTCTGTATGTAGAAGAGGAGAGCATTGAAGGCACAGCTGAGTCTCATGGTCAGAAATGAGAGAATGATGTTCTTACCCTGAGACAAGGAAGTAGCAGATGCAAATGTCAGCCCCAAAAGAGCAAGGAGGAAATGCAGGGCTGAAGTATGTTGTCCATAAGTATCTGTTGGAGTTGTAACCCCTTGTGGCTCAGAATGTAATCTTATCTGGAGACGGAAGTAATCAAGGAAAAATGAGGTCATCAGTGTAGGCCCTAATCCAATAGAACTGGTCTCCTTATAAAAAGGGGAAATTTGGAAGGAGACACATCCAGAGAAAGACAACACAAAGACATAGGGAGAAGATGCCATGTAATTGGAGTTATGTATCTACAAGCCAAGGAACACCAAAGAGTGGCAGCAAATACCAGACACTAAAAGAGGAAAGAAAGGATTTTTCCTCAAGGACTGTCAGAGAGCATGACCCTGCCAACACCTTGATTTCAGACTTTCCAGTCTCCAGAACTTGAGAAAATAAACTTCTGCTGTTTTAAGTCACCCAGTGTCTAAAACTTTGTCACAGCAGCCCTAGGAGAGTAGTACAAGGAACATAGTAATTTGGGTTCCTCCAGAAGTCGACTATGGGGCAAGGATGCAGCACAAGTAGATTTGGAGGGTGGGAGTCTGGGAACACTGGTGGAGGAGAAGGGAAGTGAGGCAGGGGTAGGAAGTGTGTTATCAATCCAGGGACCTCTGAGGGCACTGGAAGCTGGATGCCTCTGGGCAATGTTGAAAACCATGCAGAACATCCAGCCTTAAGGCAAGGGAGCTGGGTATTTATATACCAACTTCAGTGAGTTCAGGGCCACTACCATGGTAGAGGAGTGGAGTAGGGAGGTATTAATTTTCTGAGACTCTGTGTGGCAGGGAAGCCCAGGACTGGCAGTGTGTGCTGAGGAGATAAGGATCAGGGGACATGCAGAGGGCACCAGAGACCAAAATGTTTGTACTTAGCCACATATCCATTAGGGATGTAATGAAGTTTCCTAAGCACAGGAGTGACCAGAACTTGGCTTTGAGAAATGAACATGGTAGGGAACACTAGAGAAGGAAAAATAAAAAAGAGATAACTTAGGGATAGCAGTGCTAGGAGGGGAACAAGACCCAACTGACATGGAGATAGTAGGAATGCCAGTTCACACCCCCTAAACTATGTGGTCATGACTCAGGAAGCCTTGAGAAAGCCAGGACTCAGGCATCGGAGAAGGATGGCCCCCTGGCATTTGGGATGAGCAGGTTTGGGAAAAGAACTGTTCTCCATGCCCCTGACTCCCCCACCCAAGTCTAAATTTCAGACCAAATGAGAAACATAAGCCACTGGGAGTTGAGCAGATGGCTTTTCCAAAGCTTCCCCAGTTCTCATTCCATCCAAAGCAAACATAGATTAGAAGCCACAGGGTTTGCAAATGCCACTGTGCTATTTGGAACTAGGATTTCATTTTCCAGTTTGTAGCCTGTACTTCCAACGTTGCTTCAGAAGAGAGGGTTATCAACACTGACTTAAATAAATGAAGAAACTGAATAATGCATCCCAATCTAAATATGGCTCTAATTTCCTTGACGACAATAATAATCATATAAAAATCATTGACATAAATTGCTTAACACATAGAAGACCCCCAACAGGAAGCACAAGGAAGAAGAACATGACCTTCATTAATTCCACATAAATCACAGAGACATTGCTTTTCCTTGCTGCTGACCAGAGGTGCCCTTCAGGCTGGGCTGCTCAGGGAACCGGCTGCTCTCTCCTCTTCCATGAAGGGAAGGTAATATCCTTCTCTCTCCACAGGTCTGAGAACAACCAGCCTAAGTTTAGGGCTGAATCTGTCAGTTCCAGTGTTACCACTAAGCTTGGTGCTTGTGGAGAGGTGGGTAGTGCATCCTTAGAAGCATTTCTGGGAGACTCAGATGTGTATTTAGCTGGCTGAGGTAGAAAAAAAGATTAATGTTGCACAGGCCCAACTATGATATGCCTACAGCTGATACTGGGTGGGAGGCAGTCACCAGAACCTGGGGGAACTTGGGAGCAGCTCCCAAGCCGAGTCACAGTCTGTTCTTAGCACTGCGGTGTGAAAGGAGACACTGGTGTCTGTGCCTCTTTCCCCAGGAAGGCCTGGGCACATGCCAGAGGCTGAAGACAGATTAACATTCTCGCATGCATTTATTAATACCTTCCTACATTCCCTCAACAAAAATTTACTGAGAAGGCACAGATGAAGGAAGCCTCATGGGGCCTGGGGGCATAGGTAGGCCCCAAAGCACACTACCAGGAGATAGAGTAAGTGCTGAGACTGAAACAATACAGTGTCACAGCCAAAAGGGTGGACTCTACTCCCAAAACACAAGATCGGAATTCAGCCCTCACCACCTGCAGGCTGCCCGTATTGGGCAAATTATTTAATTTCCCCAGGGCTCAGTTTTCTTATCTATAAAATGGGGATGATAAAAGCACCCACTCTAGGGTGTGGTGGAGGACTGAAGGAGATGGATATGTAAAGGTAAGCTGTCTGGAAAAATCCCTAATGAAGGTTAGGTGAGTCTAATAAAGGTTATAGTCATCATCACTGAGAGGAGAACATAGTGTCACTGGAGAGTTCTGCAGCTAAATAATGTGAGTGAAACACACAGCCAACAAAATTGATGAGGGAAGCTTTGAACTCAGATAGCTAAAGCCAGAGGCTACAACCTCGACTCCTGCACCTTGCTGACTTCCAGAAAGAACAGGCAGGAATTCTAGAGGGCAGGGAACCTGAGGCTCACTGGCTCCTGAGCATCAAACATACACCCTCATTTAATCTTGTCACCAAGGCTGTGATGAGTCATATTATCCCCGTTGCAGGTGAGGATGCAGGTCATGTGTGTTAGGTAGCTTAGTAGGATCTCCTCTGGACTCCCAAGAACACCCTAAGCCTACAGTTGTAAGCCATGTTGCCATCTGGTAGTGCTTACAGCACCTTCTCAGAACAGCTCTAACGATCCTGGCCACAAATGGTGTTGAGTTGTATTGTTTTGTTTTTAGTGCCTACCTGAAGAAATCAAGTTCATCTGGAGTGCCTTGCCCTCAAAGAAGCTAGAGGGCCAATGGCACCTTCTCAGTGAGATGGTAAAGGCCCACCTGTTCTTAGTAATAGCCATTCTCTTGTATGGAAATCAAGTTGACATTGAAGGTCATTTAGTCCATTGCAAATGGACTAAAACACTTTGTTCTTTAAATAAATCCTATGGTAAAGTCTTTGATGAAGTGAGGACTCACCTGTGAAGCAAATGGCCCTCTTTTCATTTACTATCCTGTGTCTTCAGACAGGAAAGAGAGTGTGTATGTAAGTGTATGGTAACAGTGCCTAACTTAGAGCTTACAAAGTCCCAGGACTTCTCTAATAATGTTACAACCTTATCTCCTTTAGTTAGGACAGCACCACCATGAGCTAAGTTCTAATATTATTCCCAGTTTACAATTAATATATCAATCAAGAGGACCAGAGCAGCAATACTCAAAGGGTGTCAAGGATCAGCAACATCAAGGAACAGCACCTGGAATCATGTTAGAAATGCATATCCTCGGGCCCCCCCATCCAAGCATATCTACTCTGGGCAAGGCCAGCAATCTATGTTCTAACAAGCCCCTAGGTGATTCTGATATATGTTCAAGTGTGAAATCCAGCAGCCTAGGGAAAATGAAGGACCCCCAATCACAATGTCTTATAACAGGTGTTGGCAAACTATGGCCAAGCATCAAAGCCAGACCACTCTCTGCTTTGTAAACAAAGTCTCATTGCAACATAGCCATGCCCACTTTTTTAAATGTTGTCTATGACCAGTGTCCTAATACAGCAGCCAAGCTGAGTAGTTGTGACAGAGACCACATGGTTCACAAACCCTAAAATATTTCCTTCCTGGCCCTTTACAGAAACATTGCTGACCCCAGATTAGAGCAACTACAGTTTGTCTTGCTCCCACTGCGGATTGGTTGAGGCAGCAATGGCTCTTGCAGCCCTCCTTCTCTGGCGTGGTTATAGCGGCATGCCCTATCTGGGGCTTCACCAATTGTGTTGGCACAGGGAGAAGAGACATGGCTTCTGGTCTGAAATAACAGGAGTCATCCACTCGCAATTCACTGGCCCAAAGCCTAAGATCCCTGGAGAGAGAATAATCCCCATCTTCCCCTTCCAACCCCCACCCCCACCCCAGAAGGGGCAGCAAATATTCATGAACAATAAGCTAATCCTCTCATATAGGCCTTTCCCCTAGTCATGGATGTGAAGATTGCTTTCCTCCCATGTGGGGAACACACACCCTTTACCCAAGGGAGATGGCCCACCCCCTCAAGGCATGACTGGGAGACCACTTCTTGGGGCTCTTTGGGCAGAAGCAGCCTGTCTTACCCCACATGCCCCACATGCAGCCGGGGAACAGGGACAGACCCACTGCACACTCCAGCTGCCCCACTGGGTGCACACTGATCCTGCCCCTCAAGAGGGCCCCTGGGGCCTTGTTTTCTGCAGCCCTTTGTTTCAGGTCCTTTCTGTTCTGCTGTTCTTGGCCATCTCTAAAGAAGGAAATGGAGAATATGCTCTACTTGAGCCATTTAGTTTTTTCAGCCTGCTTCCTGGCCAGAGGAGGCTTAAAGGTTAAGTCGCTAACAGCCTTGGCCTCTATTTGTCCAGTTGGTGATTCTTTTGGTGGCAGAACTCTCTGGAAGATGTGTTTATTTCTTATCTATCTGATTCCAGACAGATCCAGGTAGCATTAGTCACACCCTCAAGTCTATTTTCCTGACTTACATGTGGTAGCCTGATCCCAAGAGGTTTTTATGGGAGAGTTGTACCCTAGCCTTTTGTCCTTAAACCGTATGGGGACACTGAAGCTCAGAGAGGCAAAGTTTTCTCTGGCCTCCTCCTGGATTTGAACTCAGCTCTCTAGGTTTTTATAAGCTGTTGACACCACCTATATTTACTACCTAAAATCTCCAGGCTTGTTCTTTTGTTTTACATTAAACAATTCCAACATCTTACTAAGCCATTTTCACAGGCTCAAAGAAGCTGACTGAGATGCTCCCTTTTAATCCAAACCTTTTTTTTTCACAGCAATTCCCTTTCACTTTCCTCTGAAGCCTCAGAAATCTCTTCAAACTTTAATGACATTAATGTCACCTGGGGATAAAGGTGTATTTTTTAAAATACAAGGTCCCAAACCCCACTCTCTCAGGATCTGATTTTGTGGGAGTGGAGTAGAGCTGGGAACCTGCCTTTCAAGGAGGAAGCCCCTCCTCCTCTCAACACCCCTCTTGCCCCCAGGGGATTCTGATGCAGATGGCTTGCCAAGCTCCCAGAAACATTGCCCTATTAGTTCTCTAATTTCCACCTGGTAGGGGATGAAAAACGTTCTGTGATAAAGTAGCAACTTCTTCTGAAGGTGCTTGAGAGTATGTGAGAAGCACTTCATTAATTTTCACCCCAGTCCTTGAAGGTGGCATCATGATGGTTATAATTATCCCTCGATTACTTGGAGAGCTGAAGTGTTCTTAGAGAACAAACTTAGACACAGAAGACAAGTGACTGCCAAACTCACACAGCAGGCCAGTGAGGGGGTGAGGTTCTAAAGGAGCAGACCAAGGAGAGAGCAGTAGGGCTCCACAGGGCCAGACCTCAGCCACTATGTGTAAGAGACACTGGAAAGGTCACACAGTGCTGCACTGAATTTTATAAAATATTGGGTTAGTTGCTAATATTTTTGAGTTAGGTAGTTGCATATAGAGGTTCAAAATTGGAAGGATGCTTGGGTGGCTCGGATGATTAAGTGTTTGATTCTTGATTTCAGCTCAGGTCATGATCTCGCAGTTCCTGAGATCAAGCCCCATATTGGTCTCTGTGCTGACAGTGCAGAGCCTACTTGGGATTCTCTCTCTCAATCTCTCAGCCCCTTCCCATGCCCAACCCCCCATCTCAAAAAAAAAAAAAAAGTTTAAAATTGGCATCTCAGGAAGATCCAACAGCTCTGGGAATTCACAGAACTAACTGCAACCATTCACTCTGCAGGGCATGCAGCCTCCTGCTGCCAAACGGCCATTATACTCATCAACTTTATCTGTGCAGGTCCTATAGGCAGTTGGATGGCTGCCCCGGTCAAGTTGGTCACAGTTCCTATCACAGGTAAGCCTTTGGGAAGAGGGCTAGCAATCCACCTTCTCATTCAGTTTTCACAGACCTGACTTGCAGAGTCTGAGGAAATGGGAGGCATAAGAAGGCAGATGCCTCTGAGGAACAGGGAAAGTGCTAGTCACCTTCAAGGGGCCTGGCTTTGTGCAACCTCATCACATCTGCAGTCAAGGAGCCAATGGTTCCAACGTTCTGTCACAACCTTGGACTTTCCTAAAGCCTGCTCCAACAACATCAGCCATCCTGAGGCCAAGGAAACACAGAAAAATGCATGGAAGCAAAATGAGTCTGCCTGGAGGAAAGTCTTGCTTATGTTTTTCTGGTGGCAAGAACAAAGAACTTAATAAGAGAAAATTAACAGCTTTAGAATGAGTTTATCACTAACAAAGTTACCACAGGCTTTTTGGTGTTATTTGAAAATTAAGTTAACATTAATTTAACATTAAAACAAGGGATTTAATGGAGGCTGAGGAATAAATTAGGCCTTTGAATGAGATATCTAAAATCCATTTTAATATGCAAAACAATGTAAAATAATTCCATTTAAGCAATTAGTTAAAAATCATTTTGCTTTTTCTGTCCCTTTCTGGTGTTTAAGATGTCAAAGAAGGGACGTGGTGTATGGTCCAGTGTGAAATTGCGAATTTCCCTGAGTCTTCCGACAGGAGGCAATATCAGCTAGGGTGATAACACAGGAGCCAAAAATCTGTGTGTCATCTCTTTGAAAGGGGATTAAGGGGTGACTAAATAGGCTTCCTGTTGCTGGTGTGGGGGACATTGTGATGGCCACAGTAAACAAAGGCAAACCAGAGTTCAGAAAGAAGGCACATCCAGCCGTGGTAATTCGACAATGAGAGTCATACTGGAGAAAAGATGGCATGTTTCTCTATTTTGAGAATATCACAGGGATTATTAAACAACAAAGGTGAAATGAAAGGTTCTGCCATCACAGGACCAACTGCAGAGTAGTGTGCAGACTTGTGGGCCAGGATTGCATCTAATGCTGACAGCATTGCACGATTCTTTGATATATTTGTTTTAAAAAATTAAAACTTATTTGCTTCCCCCCAAAATAATAAAAATAAAAATAAAAAACATTTTCTCATAATCATACACAAAAAAGTTATGAAGGAAGATATAGGGACCACTATAGCAAGCACTCTCAATATAAGGAAACTAAAGAAGTAGTGGTCTTCAATTAAAATACACTAATAGGATGTATAGATTAACTATCAGATTACTGAGCAATCTGATCTGTGACAGCAATACCCCAGACAGTCTCTAGGAGTTATAAGAAACCAAAGCCATACCCTACAAACCAGCCTAAGGCACAGCCACCTCCCCCTTGTTGGCTGTAATTAACTGTTCTTATACATTCATATAATTTCTTAAGAAACCAGCCAGAATCCCAGAATCTCTACTATCCTGTCACAAACTTCCTACTCAGAACAGATTTTTATCATTGATAGTATTAGCTCCAGAAGATAATCCAGAAACTCATTTTCAAAAATGGCTTTTAAAAATTTCTGTAACTAAATGTATATTTTCCTTCAAGTATATTGAATTTATAAACACAGGACTTAGATTTCAATAAAACTGAAGTCCCTACTTTAAAGTAAAGCATAAACAATTAGAACCAGGACATTTCTTCTTATCTATTCACCCATCCATCATCCATGCATCCCAGTATTTATTAAGCACCTCCTACCTAGATCACTATGAGTGCAATTTGAGATGAAAAGATGAATCCAACAGGCTTCTATGGAAGTTGGGAGTGCCATGAACATAAGAAACTGATGGCAAAATTACTAAATACTGTCTCAGGACTCTTTTGGTTACAAATGACACAACCTCATTCAACTCAATCAAAAAAGGGAATTTACTGGCTCATATAACTGAATAGCTTGGGATGGGTTTAAGGAGAGCTGGATCCAGGAGATTAAACATTATTGTCAGAAATCAGTCTGTATCTCTCTACTCTCCTTTCTTATGTTGGCTTTATTCTCAGATAGACTGTCTCTACATGATAGATTCCTGTAGGTCAAGTTTACATTAGCCTTAGTACAATCTCAGAAAAAAAGTGTCTCTTATACTTCTAGCAAATATCTCAGAATTTACTTGTTCTGACTGGATCAACTTGAATTACGAAGCCATCCTAATCCAATAGCCATTCAGGGGGATGGAATATTTCATTGCCCAGGACTGGTCCATGACTTACTCCAGGAGCCTAGGGAAAGAAAATCATGGCTCCATCCAAATGTCATGGACCGAGCTCTGAGGATAGGTAATTTCCTCAGAGAAAAGCAAGGTGCTATTATCACAATGAGGAGATAATAGGCAAAAACATTTGCTTCCTACAAATGTTCTAACAGAAACACAATTAACGTGTAGTCAGCATCCAGAGGGGGAGAAAATAGAAGTGTTGTAACAAAAATGCTGCTGAAGCTGAGGAGGAGTCTGTGACCCTCCTTGGTTTGAGTTTAGTTTCTTTGGATCATCTGTTTTCCAATAAACTATTAAATGTTCATCAACAGGAATCATCTCTTTCAGTACCTAACCCCATGCACCTAAGAATCCAGTTGCTTTACATCAACCTAAATATAATTCATTATTAACTCCTTCAATAAATATTTATTGAGGAGAGAGTTAAGATGGTGCAGAAGTGGGGGACCAGGGTTTTCCTCATCCCTCAAACACAGCTGTATTGAGGGGAGATCACTTGAAACTCCCAGGAAATCAATCTGTGTAGTGGCAGAAGGATCTCCACAGTTGGAGGGAGATAGCTTCGCAAGACTGAGGTGTGTGTATGTGAATTGGGGGAGATAAAATGGCATTGGCCCAGAGGGGAGGGAATCCTTTCTGTGGAGAGACAAGGGAGAGAAAGAGAGAAGGGTTGTGGAAATGCAGCATTAATTAGCACAAAAGAAAAACCTCTCTGGACCATGGACAGGGGAATGAGAAGTACAGAGAGTGCCAGTTTCCTTTTTTTGCAAATAGCCTTAGGAGCTGAAACTCTGAGGTTTCAAAGTGTGAGACTTTCTCTGGAACACAGCTGGAAGCTGTGACACACACTCCCGGGGAGGAGGGAGCCAGCCCTGTAGTGAATAGCCCAGTGTGTGCAATGGGAGAGAACAGTTCCCCTCCTGGAGTAGTTTGAGAAAAGGGTTTACTGCGTCCCCAAGGACAAAAGACCCTATAGGTACCAGCCAAAAGCCTTTTATCAGCAGAGTGGAGTGGCTCTATTCTGGAACAGGGGAGAGGAGCTGCATGGAGCTGTGCCCTTTAAGACTTCATGTTTTGCATCCCATCTGAGCACCTAGAAAGTTCAGGAGAACTATGGAGTAGGACAAACTGACCACCCACCATTCTCTGAGGGCTGCTTGAACAGTGAGATCCCACGTCCAAGGAGAAAAGCTTGGAATGTCGCCTTTCCAAGGAGAAGAGCTTGGAAGAACACCAACAGGCGGGACTTCAGAGATCAGCACAGAGGCTCCCAGTGCAGGCAGGACCTGTTTACACCAAACCCTGCCCCTCCCTGCCTGGCAACTGCTTACTTACTTACTGGCAACTGAGCAGGACTGACTGACTCAACATAACCAGACTCTCCTCCAGACCAGCAGAGCCACCAGTCCCAGGCACCAACAGACAACTATTACGTTTATTTGTTTGTTTGTTTGCTTTGCTTTTTCTTTACTCCTCCTCTTTTTTTTCCTTTTGGAATCAGGCTCATAGTTTCTGATTTGTTTTTGGTCAATTCTTATTTTATACATATATTAAAATTTATATATAATTTACATGTAAATTATATAATTTATAAATCATATATTTTTTGATCAGACATTTTTGTTCTATTCTTTTTCCACATTTTATCTTTCTCCTTTTTTATTTTCCTTTTTCTTTCTCTAGATTTAGCCTTCTAGTTTTTTTACTCTCTGCTTGCTCTTCTTTTTTCCCCATTCATTTTTCTCTTTTTATCTCCCCACCTCCATTTCCCTTTTTTTCCAGGGTTACTCCAACAAACACATCAAAGCACACCTGGTTGAAGTTCCAAACACTCCACCACTACAAGCAAGGAGGAGCTCTGCAGAAAACTGACCAGTGAGATAGAACAGCCAAAAGGCAACAACAGAGTGCACACAACACACATCAAAAACACTTCCTGGAGTGCCAGGCCCTGGATATAGTGTATGACCCTTTTTTATATAGCAGTACTCACAGGTATAGGACACGTAATAAGCTCTTAAAACACAGAAAAAACCAGAATCTTAGCCAAAATGACAAAACGGAGGAATTCGCCCCAAAAGAAAGTTCAAGAAAAAAAGCACAGCCAGAGAATTGCTCAAAACAGATATAAACAATATATATGAGCAATAATTTAAGACAGTCATAAGACTAATAGCTGGGCTTGATAAAAGCATAGAAGACATCAGAGAAACTCTTGCTGTGGAGATCAAAGACCTAAGAAATAGGATGAATTAAAAAATGCTATAACTGAGATACAAAATAAACTAGATACAGTGACAGTGAGGATGGAAGAAGCAGAAGAGAGAATAGGTGAAATAGAAGACAAAATTATGGAAAATAATAAAGCTGAAAAACAAGAGAGAAAATAATTACTAGATTACAAGGGGAAAATTAGAGAACTAAATAATTCCATGATATGAAACAATATCCATATCATAGCAGTCCAAAAAGAAGAAGAGCCAGAAGAAGGGGCAGATTTATTTGAACAAATTATAGCTGAGAATTCCCTAATCTGGGGAAGGAAACAAGACCAAGAGGCACAGAGAACTCTATTCAAAATCAACAAAAATACAACAACACCACAACATATAATAGAGAAACTGGTAAAATAGCAAGATAAAGAGAGAATTTTGAATGCAGCTAGGGACAAATGGTCCTTAACATAAAAGGGTAGACACATAAGGGTAGCAGCAGACCTGTCCACTGACACTTGGCAGTACTGAAGGGAGTGGCAAGAAATATTAAATGTGCTGAACTGGAAAAATATGCAACCAAGAATCCTTTATCCAGCAAGGCTGTCATTCAGAATAGAAGGAGAGATAAAGACTTTACCATACAAACAAAAACTAGAGGAGTCTGTGATCATTAAATTAGCCCTGCAAGAGATTCTAAGGGTGACCCTGTGAATGGAAAGCAGCAAAGACTACAAAGGACCAGAGAACATCCCCACAAACATGAAATCTACAGATAACATAATGGCACTGAATTCATATCTTTAAATAGTCACTCTGAATTTAAATGGACTATATGACCCAATCAAAAGACATAGGGTATCAGAATGGATTAAAAAAAAACAACACAAAAAAACAAGATCCATCTATATGCTGACTACAAGAGACTCATTTTAGAACTGAAGAAACCTGTAGATGGAAAGTGAGGGAATAGAGAACCATCTATCATGCTAATGGGCATCAAAAGAAAGCCAGAGTAGCCATAGTTATGTCAGACAAACTAGATTTTTATTTTTTTATTAAAAATTTTTTTTCTTAAATAGTTTATTGTCAAATTGATTTCCATTTAACACCCAGTGCTCACCCCAAGTGCCTTCCTCCATGCCCATCTCCCCTCTTCCCCTCTCCCTCACCCCCATCAATCCTCAGCTTGTTCTCAGCATTCAAGAATCTCCCATGGTTTGCCTCCCTCCCTCTCCCCAACTATTTTTCCCCTTCTTCTCCCCCATGGTCCTCTGTTAAGTTCCTCCTAATCCACCTATACATGCAAACATATGGTATCTACCCCAATGTTCATAGCAGCACTCCCAATAATAGCAAAACATGGAAAAAGCCTAAGTGTCCATCAACTGATGAATGGATCAAGAAGATATGGTTTATCTATGCAATGGAATACTACATGGCAATGAGAAAGAATGGAATCTGGTCATTCATAGCAAGATGGATGAAACTTGAGGCTGTTATGTTGAGTGAAACAAGTCAGGCAGACAAGGACAGATACCATATGTTTTCAAACTAGATTTTTAAACAGACTGTAACAAGAGATGAAGAAGGGGATTGTATCATAATTAAGGTGTTTATCCATCAGGAAGAGTTATCAATTGTAAATATTTATGCCCCCAGTATGAAGCCCACAAATCTATAAGGCAATTAATCACAAACATAAGCAAACTTATTTATAATAATACCATAATTGTAGGAAACTTTAATATTCCACTTACAGCAATGGACAGATCATCTAGGCAGAAAATCAATAAGGAAACAATGGCTTTGAATGACACATTGGATGAGATGGACTTAACAAATATATTCAGAACATTTCATCCTAAAAGAGCAGAATACACAATCTTCTCAAATGCACATGAAACATCGTACTAAATAGATCACATATTGGGTTACAAAATAGCCCCCAACAGGTACAAAAAGATTGAGATGAATATTTTCAGATCACAATGCTATGAAACTTTAAATCAACCACAAGGAAAAGTTGGAAAGCCCCCAAATACATGGATGTTAAAGAACATCCTACTAAAGGATGAATGGCCTATGAAAACATGACAGTCCAAACCCTTTGGGATGCAGCAAAGGCAGTCCTAAGAGGAAAATACATTGTAATTCAGGCCTACCTCAAGAAGGAAGAAAGGTCCCAAATACACAACCTAATTCTAAACCTAGAAAAGCTAGAAAAGTAACAGCAAATAAAGTCCAAAGCCAGCAAAAGACGGGAAATAAAGATCAGAGCAGAAATAAATGATATAGAATCAAATAAAATAATTGAAAAGATTAATGAAACTACGAGCTGGCTTTTTGAAAGAGAAAATGAAATTGGTAAACCCCTACCTAGCCAGACTTCCCAAAAAGTAAAGAGAAAGGACCCAAATAGATAAAATCACAAATGAAAGAGGAGAGATCACAACCAACACCACATAAATACAAACGATTATAAGAGAATACTATGAAAAAAAATATGCCAACAAAGTGGACAACCTGGGAGAGATGGACAAATTTCTGAATGCTCACATACTACCAAAACTCAAATGGGAAGAAATTGAAAATTGGAACAGACCCATAATTTGCAAAGAAACTGAATTGGTTATCAAAAATTTCCCAACAAATAAGAGTCCTAGGCCAGATGGATTCCCAGGGGAATTCTACCAGACATTTAAAGCGGAGTTAATATCTATTCTCCAACTGTTCCAAAAAAATAGAAATGAAAGGAAAGCTTCCAAAGTTAATTCTATGTAGCCAGCATTATCTTGATTCCAAAACCGTACAAAGAATCCACTTAAAAGGAGAATTACAGGCTAATACAAAACCTGATGAACCTGGATACAAAAATTTTCAACAAGATACTAGCAAATAGAATTCAGCAGTACATTTAAAGAATTATTCACCATGATCAAGTGGGATTCATTCGTGGGCTGCAGGGCTAGTTCAATATTCACAAATCAATCAATATGTAACAACACATTAATAGAAGAAAGTTTAAGAACCACGGGATCCTGTTGACAGATGCAAAACAAGCATTTGACAAAATACAGTATCTTTTCTTGATTAATACCCTCAAGAAAGTCAGGCTAGAAGGAACATATCTTAACACCATAAAAGCCATATATAAAAGGCCCACAGATAATATCCTCAATGGGGAAAAACTGAGATCTTTCCTCCTGGGATCAGGAACACGACAGGGATGTCTGCTCTCATGACTGTTGTTTAACATAGGGTTGGAAATCCTAGCCTTGGCAATCAGACAACAAAACAAAATAAAAGACATCCAAATTGTCAAGAAGTCAAACTTCCAATTTTCGCAGACCACATGATGCACTACGAAACCTGAAAGACTCCACTACAAAGCTGCTAGAACTGATACATGAATTCAGCAAAGTCACAGGATACAAAATGCATGTACAGAAATCGGTTGCATTTCTATACACCAATAATGAAGCAACAGAAAGGGAAATCAAGAAATTGACTCCATTTACAATTGTACCAAGAACCATAAAATACCTAAAATAAACCTAACCAAAGAGGTAGAAGATATGTACACTAAAAACTATAGAAAACTTATGAAAGAAATTGAAGATGACACAAAGAAATGGAAAAAAACATTCCATGCCCATGGATGGAAGAACAAATATTGTTAAAATGTCAATACTACCCAAAGCAATCCACACATTCGATGCAATTCCTAACAAAATAACACCAGCATTCTTCACACAGCTAGAACAAACAATCCTAACATGTCTATGGGACCACAAAAGACTCTGCATAGCTAAAGTAATGCTGAAAAAGAAAACCAAAGCTGAAAGCACCATAGTCCCAGACTATAACCTGTATTACAAAGCTGAAAGCATCAAGACAACATGGTATTGGCAAAAAAACCCAAAAAATAAAAACAAAAACAAAAAAAACCACCATCAACAACAACAAAAAAACCCAGACATATAGATCAGTGGAATAGAATAGAGAACCCAGAAATGGACCCACAAATATATAGCCAGCTGATCTTCAACAAAACAGGAAAGAGTATCCAGTGGAAAAAAGACAGTCTCTTTAGCAAATGGTGCTGGGAGAAATTGGACAACAACATGCAGAAGAATGAAACTGGACCACTTACACCATACACAAAAATAAACTCAAAATGGATGAAAGACCTAAATGAAAGACAGGAAGCCATTAAATCCTTGAGGAAAAAGCGGGAAGAACCTCGTTGACCTTGGCCACAGCAACCTCTCACTCAACTCATCTCCAGAAGCAAGGAAACAAAAGCAACAATAAACTATTGGGACCTCATCAAAATAAAAAAGCTTCTACACAGAGAAGGAAATAATCAGCAAAACTGAAAGGCAACCAACGGACTGGGAGAAGATATTTCCAAATGACATATCAGATAAAGGGTTAGTATCCAAAATCTATAGTTTATCAAATTCAACACCCAAAAAAGGCTGTCTTTTTTTCCATTGGATATTCTTTCCTGCTTTGTCAAAGATCAGTTGGCTGTATACTTTTGGGTCCACTTCTGAGTTCTCAATTCTGTTCCATTGGTCTATGTGTCTGTTTTTGTGCCAATACCATACTGTCT
>NW_024082615.1:99455-138554 GCF_003009895.1 Hyaena hyaena | reverse complement strand
AGATCCCAGTTTGTTTGTTTGTTTGTTTGTTTGTTTGTTTGGAGGGGAGAGTAGGTGGGATGGAGTCTCCTTTAATAATTGATAGAGCAGGGAACTATTTTCCTGAACCTTTGTATCTATAGCCTACAATATCTAGTAGTTTTCAAAGACTCACATAATTGTTTATCTGTCCTGGAGTCAGTAGCACCATAGTCCCTAATTTAGTTATAATGTCCTTTTCTAGCAAGGTAAGTCCGTCTCTCTGGCATAGGTTTATACATTCCTGGGGCTGAGAGAAAAGTTTAGCTGTAAGTTTTCCGGAGCTGCCTCTAATTGTCATGCCGCATTTGGATAGTTGGCCTGGAGTTGAAAGGAGGACAGATAAGGTAGCTCTGGCGTTAAGAAGCAAATCAGCCAGTTTCCCTTCTATATTGAGAGTTACCTGAGGTTCTGTGTTTCTGATAGACAGATGGTTTAGGGGAGCCACGTGAAGAGCCCCAGGCTCTGGTTAGTCCCTTCCAGGGTCATTGGTTATCTGAGCCCTCACAGATAACGTCCCCAAGGGCATTCATGTTTCCAGTGATTGTCTCCACACAAGGGGCATAGCTTATGGGGTGTTTATTTTGGTTGTCTCCCCTGAGGACATTCTCATTTTAGTGCTCTGAACAGCCATATAAATGGTACTTGGTGCCAGGACCTCGGAAAGTCCAGTTTGACATAGAATGTAAGGCCACAATTAAGGCCTCAGATTTTAAGTGCCCTTTTCTGTTTTGTTTGTGATATACCCAGTTGGCAGCTTGTAAGAGCTCCTTCATGGTCCCTTTAAGGCCAACAGCCAATTTTTGCATTTTCTCTGGATGCCTAGGGCTGATTGAGTGACAAATTTGTCCTTGAAAAACATCTCAGCCTTAGGAATGTCAGGGGAGATAGCCATATATTTAAAAGAGCCTCCCTCACCTGCTCCAGGAAGTCCATTGGGCTCTCATTTTTTGTTTGTAAAATAGTGGCTAATTTAGAATAATTTAAGAACTAAATCTTAGATTTCCTTACTTTTTTTCAAAACATCTGCCTTATGAAGAGTCTGATTTAACCAAAACATTATATCTTTCCAGGTCAACTAAAAAACATATATAATATTCTGAAAAGCTTTTATATACTTACCCAATCAGAAAATTGACCTAGATCTGTTTTTATCTGTCTTAAGCCTTGTAATTTAAAGCTTTTTTTCTTCTCGCCTTCTAGCTTCTTGTAAGGGAAACATGCGTGTTACAGTACAGGGAGGGCCTGGATAAGGTGGGTATCAGGGAGCAGAATTGCATTATTATTATTATTGTCATTATTATTATTATGTATATAGATTGAGGATCCTAGGAGGAGGAGGTTGTGGTGGAAGACTTTCCTTCCTCAGTCTCCAGGTGTGTTTTGGATACAGGTAAGGGGCCCTTAATTGTTTCCCCTCCTGATTGATGGACTTTAGAAACGGTTTGCATTAAATTAGGATCCACCTTATATTGCTTACATATATCTTGATTTTTTAAGGCCCCAAAACAAAGTCCATAGGGAAATTCTCCCCATTTTCCTTTACACTTGCAAGACAAGTCCAATTGTAGGATAGTGCTGTCATTGATAGTTCCCTCTGGAGGCCAGGTTCCCTCTTCCAATTTGTATTGAGCCAAACCTTTGTGCAAAAGAAAATGAATCATAAGGCATTCCAAAGGAGTAATGGCCTTGGTTGGGGAATTACCCATTTATAGGAAAAAGGAAGAAAGTAGTCCCTTATTTATGGGCCTATGACAAATCCTATACTAGGGAGATGCATCCCCTACTGGGTCAGCCTTAAGGTTGTGTGAAAATTAACTAGTGACCTGTAGGTGCGATGTCCCTCTATGTCACTTGTGATAAATAAGTCATGTAGAGAACAAATATCAAAAAAAAAAAAAAAAAACAGCAAAAGGTTAGTAATAAAGGCCAAACTCCTGTCTTAGAGTGAGAATAAAGGGAGTAGGGTGGAAAGGAGTGAATGGACTTTGTTGTCAGTCGTACTGGAGAAACTTCTTAAGGTGAAGTCCTAAAATAATCCATGGCCTGACTGATGTCAATAATTCATTACAAATATCTGGTGAAAATACTGTGTTTGGAAGCTGTCAATTTCCATTTCATAATCATTTTCAGATATTTTTGATTTTCCAAATCATAGAAGTGTTTGGGGCACCTGTTTCGCTCACTGACTTAGGCGTCTGACTCGATTTTGGCTCAGGTCATGATTTCACGGTTGTGGGATTGAGCCCCAAGTCAGGGTCCATGCTGACCGTGCTGTCTTCATATTTTCAAGCGATTTGCAGGAAATGACTGAGATTCTCTTGTAATGTTTTGTTTTGTCTTCTCATGGTATGTCATAATGACGATGCACACATATACCCCGAGCCCCATAGGCATTCCTTCCCTCTTTCCCTTCACCTTGAGCCACAAGTATGTGTTTAACTTCTTTCTTCTGATAATATTCAGACTCTCAGTTGGTGCCTCCTTTCGTTGAGGTTGCTCATCGCTGGGCTGCTGGGCCTAGGGATGGGTGTGTGTGTGCACAAATTATAGTGCTCTTAATACATGCCAGCACTATAAATACATATTACAGATTTTTATGCCAAATACTAAGAAAGTATAAGCCCACAAATAAGACATGATTCTATCTATTTATTCTTAAAACTGACTCTTCCGGAGTGCCCGAGTAGCTCAGATGGTTAAACATTGGACTAAGCTCATGATCTGAAGGTTTGTGAGATCCAGCGCTGCCTCCGGCTCTGTGCTAGGGTTCCCCCTCTCTCCCTCTCTCTCTAGCCCTCCCTAACTCTCTCTGGGCAGTCGGCATGATACTCTGTTTAAGAAAACCCGAAATGCACTTCAGCACAAGATTGCTAGAACTGATACATGAATTTAATAAAGCCTCAGGATACAAAATCAACATACAGAAATCTGTTGCATTTCGATGCGGCAATAGTGAAGCAGCAGAATGGGAAATTAAGGGATCCATCCCCTTGACAACCGCACTGAAAACAATCAGATACCTAGACACAAACCTAACCTGAGAGGTGAGACACCTGTAGTACTCTGAAAACTCTAAAACGCTGATGAAAGACATTGACGATGGCACAAAGAAATGCAAAGCCATTCCGTGCTCATGGATTGGAAGAAAAAATATTGATGAAATGTCGAACCTACCCAAAGCAATCTATACATTTAATGCAATCCCTAGCCAAATACTGCCAGCATTTGTCACAGAGCTAGAACAAACAGCGTAAAGCTGGTATGGAGCCACAAAAGACCCTGACTAGCCAAAGCGACCTTGAAAAAGCAAAGCAAAGCTGGAGGCATCACTGTTTTGGACGTGAGGTTGTATTACCCAGCTGTGGTGATCCAAACAGTATGGTACTGCCACCAAAATAGACACACAGATCGATGGAACAGAATAAAATGCCCACAAATGAACCCACAAGTATAGGGTCCATTCGTCTTGATAAAGCAGGAATCAATATCCAATAGGAATAAGACAGTCTCTTCAACAAATGGTGCCAGGAAAGCTGGACAACGGCATGCAGAAGAATGAAACGGGACTTTCTTACACCATACACAAAAATAAGATAAAAACAGAGAGGGCGGCAAACCCTAAGAGACTCTGAAATACAGAGAACAATCAGGGCTGCTGGAGGGGGTGGCTGGGTGGGAGGGTGGGAGGATGGGTTAAATGGGTGATGGGCATTAAGGAGGACACTTCTCAGGGTGAGCACTGGGCGTCAATGGGAGAGATGAATCACCGGGTTCTGCTCCTGAAGCCAAGACTATACTTTATGTTATCTAGCTTGTTTTCAATAGAATAAAAAATAAAACTAAAGTCAAAATGGATCCGAGGCCTAAACGTGAGACCCGAAACCATCAAAACCCTAGAGGAGAACACAGGCAGTAACCTCTTTGACAACTGCCATAGCAACTTCTTTCTTGATAGGTCTCCTGGGGCAAGGGAAACTAAAGCAAAAGTAAACTACTGGGACTTTATTAAAATAAAAACCTTCTGCACAGGGAAGGAAACCATGAACAAAACGAAATGGCAACCTACAGAATGGGAGAAGATATTTGTAACTGGCATATCTGATAACGAGTCAGTATCTAAAATAGAGGAAAAATGTATAAACCTCAACACCCAAAACCCCCCAAATAACCCAATTTGAAACATGAGTAGAAGACATGAATGGACATCTTTGTAAAGAAGACCTCCAAATTGCCAACAGACACATGAAAAGATGCTGAACATCACTTGTTATTAGGGTAATACAAAACTACAATGAGACATAACTTCACACCTGTAAGAATTGCTAATATCCATGCCTTTAAATAACGTTTGAAAAAGAAGTTTTGCAGGGGAGCTGAGATTTTTTGTTACCATGGGACTGATACGTCATTCTTTGTCTTTGTTTGTATAAATTGTTCCAAATAGCTTTAATTATTTATTTTTATATTTAATTTTTTATTAAAAACGAAGTTTTATTTAATCCCTTATCTAAATATTTTTAAACGTTTATTTATTTTTGAAAGACAGAGAGACAGAGCATGAGCAGGGGAGGGGCAGAGAGAGAGGGAGACACAGAATCTGAAGCAGGCTCCAGGCTCTGAGCTGTCAGCACAGAGCTCAGGTGCAGAGCTTGAACTCAGGAACCGTGAGATCATGTCCAGAGCCGAAGTCGGCCACTTAATCAACTGAGCCACTCAGGCTCCCCAAACAATTATTTATTTTTGGGAGAGAAAGCATGAGCAGAGGGAGGGCAGAGAGAGGGAGACACAGAAGCAGAAGCAGGCTCCAGGCTCTGAGCTGTCAGCACAGAGCCTGGCCCAGGGCATCATGGACACCATCAGGTTTCCTGGCCCACATTTTCAGATGTATTTACTTTGAGGAAGAGTAAGGGCTCTAACTTAGAAGTGAGTCCCGAAATCTACTGCTTATCAGAGTCAAATGTAAGCTTGGGTACACTCTGACACCCCTTTGTGTGAAGACTAAATGAAGTTATAAATGTAAGGAACCCTGGAGAAAGCAGTTCTAACATAGAGTACACATGCTATCAATAGAGGAGTTTTTATAGTAACTTATTCTCTAAAAACTCCATAAATGGATGCAGTGTCTACGTGCACACAACCAGTGGAAGGCCAGCTATTCACAATGATAGAGCAGAGATCAAAGTATCTAGTTAATAGAGCCGTGACTTTTAACTTTCTGGGCACAGAAGATGAATGACACTATAGAAACTGCAGCAGGTAGCTGTCAGAGTGATGGCATCAGTATAGACTACTTGCAGGGAAGCTGGGCACCTCACCCAATTTGAAATGATGGGGACCTGGAGGTTCCCTGCCGTTTCTGCAGGGTCCTGTTCCCAAGAAGAGGTGCAATCCAGACACAGCTGAACATGGGAAAGTCTAGTCCTACATCACTCACAGCCTTTCAGAGTCTTCAGTTCCAGAGAATAGAAAAAGAGGTTTTACGTACTAATTCATTCTATGAAGCCAGTATATCCTTGATACTAAAATCCAAGAGAGTATACAAACTAAAAGTCGAAGCTACTGTCACTCATGAAGATGGTAATAAAAACTCTAACCCAACTAATATGATGTAGATTATTCACAAAGATAATGTATCATGAACATTCCCTGCCAGGAGTGTATGGTTGATTTAAACATAGGAATGTATGTATGAAATTCATTGCATTAACACATTAATGGGAGAAAAATCCTATGATCATCTGAATCAATGTACTACACGTGTTTGATGAAAGTCAACATATATTCCACATAAATAGTGTAGTACACTAAACGGAGAATGGAACTTCCTTAATGTCACAGTAAATATAGTCAAATGTAAAATATTGTCTAACTCCCATCAGGATTAGAGAAGGATGTCTATTATCAGTTCTTCCCAGCACTGTCTTGGTTTGGTATGTTCAATATTATAAATTGAGAAAACAAAGAGGGGAGATAATGATTCAAACAGCAGTAACAAACTGTTAGTATTCAAACATGATAGAATTGCATTTGTTGAAACTCATAATGGATGCTGACGTACACCTCTGGCATTCAATCGTATGTAGCAAGGCTGCTGGAGAGAGTGTCCATGTACACAGCTATCTGCCTTTACCAGCTGAATCAGAATATAACATTTCAAAAAACGACACAATTGTTAACAGCACCTAGAACTTAGAGTAAGTCTAACAAAGGACTGAAAGAGTCTGTGGAGAAAGTTGTAAGATTTTATTGAGAGACTTTTAATGGTGAAGCATCCTTCCTATATGAGAGCACTTTGCATGCTTTCAGCTTCATCTTGCTTAAACCTTCGATTGTCCTTCACCTGTAAGATAGACATAGAGTTGGAAACATTACTCAGCAGAATTTTATTTAGATTAAATTAATGATATACACAGGACAGCATCGTTTCCATTTCATAAGACAGAACTCCAAGCATATATTTTACCAAGATTTTTTTGAACACCCCACACTTTCATTGATACAAGAAGTGAAAAAGGCACTTCAGGTCAGAACAGATGAAACGAAATGAACCTATTAAAAGGTAGTTTTATTTTTTATTTTTAAATTTAGATTCCAGTTACTGGACCTGTAACCAGTAGTACTGGTTTCAGGAGTCGAATTCAGGGATTCATCACTTACATAGAACACCCATGCACTCTCCCTACGTGATGTGCCACAGAAACTAGAAACTAAACCATCTCTTGCCATTTTATTACTCAGTCATTTGAGCCTTCATGGGGGAAAGGTTTCAAACTGCACCCGTTTTGCAAGAGCCACAATAATTTAGAATTTGACAAAATTTAAGAACAGGTATCCGGGTCTCCAAAGAGAAAAATCCACATCAAACAGTGTGTTTTCTTGTTCTCAGCGGCACGAAAATCTCAATTCAGATGTTAAAATTTTATCAAAGATGCTATCTGATGACAAATAAATCAAACAAAATGGACGATTTTTGTATTCCATGTATGTTATCCAACAGAACCACAGAATACAAAAAAACAGAAATAAAAAATGAATGCAATATATCCGATTTGAAATCACTAAATATACGCGTCAAGATGGGTTCAGAAGTGAAGGGATTCTCTCAGAGTCACACAACTTATTGTAGAGCTGGTATTGGATGCTACTCCGTTGCCTCAGCATATTTCATACAACTGGTATTTACTCCAAATGCATTCTGTGCTTCATAAAAGAGGAAATTAGAGAAGATTCTGAATTTAATCAGCTATCGGTTAAAGTATTTACTGTTTATTCTATTTAAAAGGTTACTTACATATTTTGAGAGAGAGAGAGAGAGACAGAGAGAGAGCGAGAGAACAAATGGGAGAGGGACAGAGAGAGAGGAAGAGAGAGAATCCCAAGCAGGCTCCATGCTGTCAGCGCAGAGTCGAAAATGCGGCACGTTCTCACAAACTGTGAGATCATGACCTGAGCCATATCAAGAGTCACATGCTTCACTGACTGGGCCACCCAGGCGCCCCAGTATTTACACTTTATCAAAAAGCAAATGCTTTCCTATTTTATAATTTAATAAGGTTTTGACCCAATTTAATTCTGTATCTCATAGGATGTGAGTCAGGCAGTCAGGAAGTTAGGGTCTGAACTACTTGTGAAAGTACCTTTCTGTGTAAAGTCTGTTATTAAAGTATCTATCGGTGAAGGTACATCTACATAATGAAAACTATAATATTCAGGAAAAGATCCGCATACTTTGCATTCCCAATTGATACCATACCTGCTTCAGGCATTTGCACGCCCCCCACAGTTGGGAAATCTGCCCTCTTCACATCACTGTCATCTTCACTAATATCCTCAGTCTTTGGCAGAGGCAATTTCTGGATACCAGCTTCCAGTTCAGGTGCTTCAAAGACAAAGGTTATCACTTGAAGGAGTGAACGTGAAATATAAGGAACGAGATGATAATATTTATTGTTCCCATTATATGAAATACAAGCCTGTAGACGTCATGTAATTAAAAAAGTGATGATGGAAAGAGGACTTCACATCTTTGTTTTTCTGCATTATGAAACCTTATTTCAAATAACAATCCAAGAAGAAACCACACTGAATCTACGGTGGCATTATATTACCACAGTGTACTGAGAGTAGAGCGTATCAGCAACGAAATCTTAACACCATGGACAGGATTTTATAAACTTTATTTATTTATTTTGAGAGAGAGAGAGAAAGAGTGAGCTAACAGGGGAGGGGCTGGGTGGAAGGATGGAGGGGAGAGCTAGGGGTAGGGGGAGAGAGAGGGAGAGGGAGGGAGAGAGACAGAGAATCACAAACACATCTGCATTGCCAGTGCAGAGTCCTACACGTAGCTCAATCACAAACTGTGAGCCAAAATCCAGACCTGAGACCAAAGGCAGAGTCAGACACTTAAGTGCCTGAGCCACAGAGGGCCTGCACTTTGGATAGGATTTTCATGAAAATTAAAATTTAATTTCTTGAAGCATGAACTGAGTGCATTTGTGGGTCTAGAACAAATCCGAGACTAGTGAGATCCATTCCTTATTGTGGCAACCTGAAAGTTCGTTTGTGAAAATTAACCAGTTAGATTTAGTTGCCAAGTCTGTCTCTATAACTTACGATAAATGAGTCATGTAGATGACAAAATATCAAAAATGACAGCAAAACATGAGTGAATCATAGTCAAACTTCAATCTTAACAGGGAGAATAAAGGGAGCAGGGTTGACAGAAAGCAAAAGACTTTGTCATCAATCCTATTGTAGAATCCTCTTACCTGCAAATCCCTAAAATAATCCATGGCCTGAATGACGCCCATAGTTCACTACAAGTATTTGAGGAAAATGCTGCATTGGAAGCTGTTAATTTCCATTTCATGATCATTTTAAGATTCTTTTGATTTTCCTAATCAGAAAAGTATTTAAATACCTTGTAAATCCGCTTATAAACCACACTACTATAGTTTTCCTATATGCCAGTTTCCTGAATTTTCCATCTTTTCCCAAATATACCATATCAAATGATTAAGCAAAGGAAACAGTGGCTTTCATTCCTTGAGCCTTTTTCTGGAGTCTACCTCCTGCTCCACTGACCTTCATTTATCCTGTGGCTGTACTTAGCTAATTTTACAGTACACATTTTAGTATTATGCATTTTGTACAAACCATTCATATTTTGGTATAAAAACACAGATGGTAGGAAGTAATAAAAAAACCGTGAAATTAAATTTAATTATGTCTCCATGTGACAAGCAGTCTTTAGCAAACCACAGTCCCTGAACCTTAGTTTTCTTATTTCTAAAACGAGGCTACCATCCCTATGCAAATCATCTTTATTCCAGATGTTATAAGATAGGCTGACTTGGCCCTCTGCACATACTATTTATTTATTTATTTATTTATTTATTATTTATTTCTAGGAGAGAGAGAGAGAGATAGCGTGAGCAGGGGAGGGTCAGAGAGAGAGGGAGTCACAGACTGAAACAGGCTCCAGGCTCTGAGCTGGCAGTCAGCACAGAGCCCGACGCGGGGCTCGAACCCACGAACCGCGAGATCATGACCTAAGCGAAAGTCGGACGCTTAACCGACTAAGCCACCCAGGCGCCCCTGCACATACTATTTAAAATTGCTTACACTTTTGATGCACTGAAGAAAAAGGCCACACACAAATGTCCTGAGAAGAACACACTAAACTGGTGAAGAAATGTATACGTTAGTAGTCAACAGTTTTCTCTGATTGAGGAAGGCCTGCATTGGAAGAATGAAGGGAAATTCACTAGAGTGAACAGAGCTGCAAACTATACTCTATTCACATTTTCAAACAGTTTTCAGGAAATGACTGAGATTCTCTTCTAATGTTTTGCTTCGTCCTGTTATGTCATAAGGCATGATGCAGAAATATACCCTGTGCCCCCAGTAAGCATTCTTTCCGCCTTTACCTTCACCGTGATCCATAGGTGCTTCTGCAACTGCTTTCTCTTTATCAGGAATAATATCTTGACTCTCAGGGGGTGCCTCTTTTTGTTGAGGTTGCTCATCACTCGGCTGCTGGACCTAGAGTGTGTGTGTGCATGTGTGTGCGTGTGTGTGTGTGTGTGTGTGTGTGTCCAAATTAAAATTGCATTGTTAATACATACCAATAATGTAAACATACACTACACATTTTACATCAAATAATAAAAAAGTAGAAAAGCACTTATAACACATGATTCTATATATGTATTTCCAAAAATGAATATGGCTGTGTATACATATAATGGAATATTACTCCGTCATGAAAAAGAATAAAATCTTGCCATTTGCAACGATGTGGACAGGGCTTAGAATGTATTCTGCTGAGTGAAAGAAGTCAATGAGAGAAGAACAATCACCATATGATTTCACTCATCTGTGGAACTGAAGAATAAAACAGAGGAACACATGGGGAGAGAAGCAAAACTAAGAGGAGGGAGTGAAACAAATCAAAACAGACTCTTAACTGTAGAGAACAAAGTGAGGGCTGATGGAGGTAGGTGGGTGGAGGATGGCATAAATATATGGTTGATGGGCGATTAAGTGGGCACTGCTGATGAGCACTGGGTGTTGTATGTCAGTCATGAGTCACTGAAATCTACTCCTGAAACCACTATTGCAGTGTACTCTAAGTAACATTTAAATTTTAAAAAAAGTTACTCTTCTCGCAGCCTGGCTACTCCAGAAGACGTACCCACAAGCACTTTGGAGGCTATTTTACACTGTGCTGGGGCGGATATGTACAACCTGTTGTTAACAAGCACAACAAAGGAGTCCTAGGGGACATTTCCACAGGCAACACGAGGACGGTCGCCTTCTGGTTCAACGTTTCCTGCTCCTTATCAGAAGACAAACGTTTATCACTGTACCTGTATGTTTGTAGTTCAACAACATTTTCAGAAAAATACACTGAAGGTATAGAAAACATCAAATACTGAAGTACTCACAGCCACAGGTGCAGCCGGTTGGTTAGCCTCTCGATTACCCTTTGTTTCTTCAGATTTAGATCTTACTCTGACTCGCCCACTCATATTTCACCCTGAAAGTAGGATATCAGTATTTGGAAAATGTACTCTCAAGGCTAGGTATACCACTTCCAAGGTAAACGTTTTCATTTGTTTTTACTTTGAAAATACTTTCAAAATCATCCTTGCATTAAGGATACTGTACATGCTGTGGGTGCACCAAATAAATGCCCAAATCAATGTAAAAGATCATTTACATCAGCCAAACTGGCAAGCAAATCACCTTACGGACAGGATCAAACATGAGGTTTACTTCCACAGCTAGATTCCCCATCATAGAGACATGTGAGAAAACAGTGCAGGAAATTTCAACCCGAGGCACTATTGCTGTGCACATTTCCATTTGCTGGGCCCATTTTACCCCCTTAAAAAAGGTTTGGTTGGGTCACAGAGTAGGTCTTCATATTTGCGTACTGCCGGTGGCTGTCTTCCCAAAACTAGGGCTCACGTGACTAGTTTCGTAACTGACCCCTGGGCAGCTCCTCCCTTGACACCAGGCACAGTGCGATACAAATCTCGGGGACACAGTTCCAACCCCGCTGTGGTCCCCGTTTCCTGCCCACCCCCCTTTTTAAAGTAGACGTCACGCTCATCCCCGAGGCCAGGCGGGGCTTGAACTCACCACCCCGAGATCGAGTCCTGCGCTGAGATCATGCGTCGGCCCTTTCCAACTGGCCCACCCAGGCGCCCCTTCCACACCTGTTCTCTACTGCCTGGCCCGCCTCGCACCCAGGGTCCCCCTGAGTACTCTGGCTTCAGTGCTTTGCCGGCATGTCCGGGTGTCTCCAGGACTCACATACCTCGAAGGACGCCCCCAGGTCCCTCCCTGTCTGCATCACCTTCGTCCTCCTCCCCCGCCATCCCCACTCGTCCCCGTCCTACCTCGAGGACCAGGGCCACGGCGGCCACGACGCCTGGGGGAAGAACGCTATCTCCTAGCACCTTCCACCGCGGAGGCCGCACACCTACGGCTCCGAACCGCCCGAGCTCCACTGCCACGATCCTCAGAGTCACTCACACTTCCAGTCCCGGAAGGACGAATTCGTGGGCCTCCAGCTGAGTTCCGGTAGCGAGAATGATTAGAGAAGAGCGAACACGACCACCACCGCCTCAGCTCCACTCACGGTAGGTGGGCAGCACGGCGCATGCCCAGTTCGGCTGCCGAACGCAGGCCGGAAGGCGCGCGCCCAGCCACCGGCCTTCCTAGCAACGGGCATGCGCACAGGGTTGGGCACCTGCAGGGAAGTGTGAGATTGTCAGGCCTGGGAGGCTGAGGCGTCCAGGCACGCGATCTGCCGAGGAAAAGGAAAGGGCTCGAAGAGTCTGCTTTTAGACCTCACCCATCCCACATCTGGACCCAGAGTCTTTAGGGACACACAGCCCCAGGTACCTTTAGAGGAATATAGGGCTCAGAAATACGCTGAGACAGAAATACCTGTTAAGTATTTGAATCCTATTTTTATACCTGTTTTGATTAATCAGTTCCTCCTTTGCTTTAATTTTCTGTCATCCTTGAATCCATTTGCTTATTCTTATAGAATCAATATATTAACACGTGTTTACTTTTTGGTTCAACTAATATCTTCTTTTCTATAGATTGATTATTTCTTTTAATTCAAGGTAGCTAACGTCTAGTGTAGTGTCGGTACCAGGAGTAGAACCCAGTAATTCATCTCTTACATACAACACCCAGTGATCTTCGGAACAAGTGCTCTCTCATTGATGCCCATCACCCATTTAGCCCGTCCCATCACCCCCCTCCTTTCTAACAATCCCCACTTTTATTCTCTGTATTTCAGTGTCTCTTATGCTTTGCCTCCCTCTCAGTTTTTATCTTATTTTCTCTTTCCTTCCCCTTGTTCATCTGTTACACCTGTTTAATTTTTTTCTGGTGCTACTGCACATTCAAATCTCTGCACTGGTGGGACACCTGGGGGTCTTTGTCTGTTGAGCGACCATTTTGCCTCAGGTCGTGATCTCATGGTTTGTGGGTCTGTGTGTCTACCTCTCTCTGTGCCCCTTCCTTGCTTGCGAACTCTCGCTCTTTTTCAAAAATATATAAATAAAACATTAAAAAATAGAAATCTCTGCATTGATAACTGATTTCTCTAGATAATCGGTCATTCTTAGGTGTATTTTAGAAACATCCATACGTATTGAGCCCAGGATTTAGACTCAGTCCACGGTCACATGGCATACAGCAGTGGTGACTATACTCCTCAAATTCTGTACTTCTGAAACATCAGCCAACATCTTATACGCAAAGCAGACTGTATCACATCAAGGGAGAGCACTACCTGGAGAGAGCCTTAGTAGAGTTTTGGAGGTGGCAGGGCAGTAGAGAGATTTATTCAGATTTTGAAGTCGGGTATACAGCAGGTCTTTCAAACTGGAGGAGGGTGTGATTAGGATTGGGTAAGAATCGTGATCGAATGACTTAGGATTGGAAGACACGACATAGCATGAGTTTGAAGACCAAAGCTTCAAAGATTCTTGTGGTTGAAAATTTCATGTGGCCATTTTTATGGAAGGGTTAATGGGGTTTTTAGGTCATTCCTGGAATGAACGAGAAGTTATTTGTGACTTTTCTGTTCTTAGGCAAGACATTCCTAGATTAGAGAAGTTATGTTGATGAAACCAGTGGAATATAAACCCTTGTTAATGTAGAGAGCTAGTGCAGTTGTCCGTTTTTATTAGTTTTATATAACCTCTCAGTTTTGGGTGGTCGGTAGTATATGGACGGGAAGGACAGGAAGGGCGAACTAATCAGAAAGTAACTTTTTCTTTTCTTTTAAAATTAAAAAAAAAAAGTTTATTTTTGAGAGAGACAGAGCACGAATGAGAGAGGGGCAGAGAGAGAGGGAGAAACAGAATCTGAAGCAGGCTCCAGGCTCCAAGCTGTCAGTATCCAGCCCGACATGGGGCTGGAACATGATCGTGAGATCATGACCTGAGCCAAAGTGGGACACTTAACAGACAGAGACACCCAGGCGCCACAGGAAGTATCTTTTTCTAAATAAATTAAGATATATTGTTGAACGGACTCTTATGTGTTCCATCTAGTTGGGCTTTCATTAAAGGAAATACCTTGTGTGTGGCAAGAGAGGTTTCTCAGTCTCTCTGTCGCTGTCTCCCTAAAGAGCAACTTCAATAGGAAATGTGGTTCAAACATATTAAGAATGAGAATAGTCGGGAGATCCAACATGAAGGAGAAGTAGGGCCACCCGAAGTTCCCTTGTCCCTCAAACACAGCAGTGTTGAGGCCTAAGGACTTTGCATTCCAAGAGTCTGGGCTGCAGAGTGACAAAGTCGTCTCCAGGGGCCCCAGGGGACAACCTGCTGGGACATAGGTGCGTGAATGCGAACTGGGCGCTATAAAACAGAATAGGAAGGATCCCCATCTGCGGAGAGACAAAGGGAAGAGAAAGAGAGGCTGGGTGCTGGGAGCCGCACTGGCCTCACTGGATGAAAGTCACAGCGAGGAAATGGCAGCGTTTGCACAGCTTCTGCCATGAGAAACCAAAACTGGTATCTCCTTCTGCTACGACTGGCTCATGTTGGAAATGAGGCTGCTGGTATTGACCAGGCCTCATAATATTCCAGATCAGACCAATATTCCCCACACAGATTGCTCATAAGGAAAAGCATATTCCTACCTTTTCAAAAGAGTTTTCAGATGAAAGCATTGTGGATGATTGTCACAAGCCTCTTCCTCTGGGCCTTGCAGATCCAAGACTTACATAATAAAGGGGGCTCAGAACACAAGAGTCACAACTCAGTCTGGCCCTGAGACAAAGAGCTTAATTTAGAGTTAAGGACAGATATCCACCCCCACCCAATTGTTTCTGCTTGGTGCATTTTGTGAGTGACTTATTCTGGCTTTGAATATGCTGATTGCACCCTGTGAAGGAACCTAATGAGGAACTTCTTCTTTTGTGATTATGGGTGCAAAGGTGTTTCCTGAAAGACCTGTTTTTCTTAATACTTCTCCTTAAACAAGCTATTGACCCCTGCTCACAAAGAGTAACTTCACTCTTTTTATGCTAAAAACATTGTCTTGTATGCTAAAGACACCTTCCTTCCCCATAGGATAAACATCTAAATCACCTACCTCAATCAGTATTGATGAAGGTTATGCAGGAGCCTTCTACAAATCTATGTTCCAGGAAATTCTTCCATATCAAAGAAGTTTGTCATCAGAAATCATTGTGTATGGCAAATGCCACTTCTGTGTCATCCCCCAAGCACTTGATTATAAAATAAAGTTGAGCCCCAGTCAGAGCAGAGAAGCCTACCTGGTGACCAGAAGGATTCTCGGGGCTCTCCCACTCTCTCCCTTGCCGACACCGACCATCCTTCAGGGACCCCTGGACCCCGGCTGGAGCCGGCCTCCGACAGCTGGGGAAGCGGAGGACTGTATCTGGACAAGAGGAAAATGATGGACCGGCACGGACAAAGATCCAGTCTCTAACTGCAGGGCTTTCTCTGGACTGGCGCCGGTGCGGTGCCGTGTTCGCTCACCTGGGGACGGGGGGAGCCAGCCCCGGGCTCGGTGACTAGTTCAGAGGCGCAGTCAGCAGTGGGAGAAAGCAATCCCCTCCCTGGAGTGCTGTGGGAAGAAGGTATATAACCATTCATAAGACAAAGACTGCCTGTGGCTGCCAGCCAGAGGCCATATATTGGCGGCGTGGAGCGGCACTTCCCCAGACAGGAGTACATGGAGTGGGACCCTTTAAGACATAGGGCTTTAAATCCCAGCCAAGACCCCGGTAGGCTCTGGAGTAGGCAGAGCTGGACTAGATTTTAAACTAAAGACTGTAACAAGAGATGAAGAAGGACATTACATCATAATTACAGGGTCTATCCATAAAGAAGAACTAACAATGATAAATGCTTATGCATCCAATTCGGTACACCCAAATATATAAAACAATCACAAACATAAGCAATCTCATTGGTAAGAATGTGGTAATTGCAGGGGACTTTATTACTCCACCTCCAGTAATGGACAGATCATCTAGTCGGGAAATCAATAAAGAAATATGGCCCTGAATGGTACCCTGGACCAGATGAACTTGACAGATATCTTCAGAACTTATCATCCTAAAGCAGCATACTACACCTTCTTCTCTAGTGCACATGGAACACTATTCAAGATAAATCACATACTGGGTCACAAAACAACCCGCAATAAAATAAAAGAATTGAGATAATACCATGCACATTTCCAGATTGCAATCCTATGAAACTTGAAATCAACTACAGGAAAATGTTTGGAAAAACTCCAAATGCATGGAGTTTAAAGAACCTCCTACTAAAGAATGAATGGGTCAACCAGGCAATTAAAGAAGAAATTTAAAAATATATATGGATAAGAATGAAAATTAAAACACAACAATCCAAACCCTTTGGGATGCAGAAAAGGCAGTCCTAAAAGAAAAATACATTGCAATTCCAGCCTATCAGAAGAAACGTGACAAATCTCAAATACAACATCTAACAACACACCTAAAGGACCTAGAAAGCAGAGCAACCAAGAAATATCAACTCCAGCAGTAGAAGAGAAATAATAAAGATTAGAGCAGAAATAAATCATATAGAATCCAAAAAAAAAAAAAAAAAAAAAAAAAAAAAAAAAAAAAAAAAAAAAAAAAAAAAANAAAAAAAAAAAAAAAAAAAAAAAAAAAAAAAAAAAGCCAGTAAAACAGATCCATGAAACTAAGAGCTGGTATTTTGAAAAACTAAACAGAATTGATAAACTCCTACCCAGACTTCTCAAAAAGAAATGAGAGAGGACCCAAATTGATAAAATCATGAATGAAAGTGGACTTACCACAACCAATCCCTCAGAAATACAAGCAATTATCAGAGAATACTATGAAAATTATAGGCCAAGAAAATGGACAACCTGGAAGGAATGCACACATTCCTAGACACCCACACACTACCACAACTCAAACGGGAAGCAAGAGAAATTTTGAACAGAACCATAACTAGTGAAGGAATTGAATCAGTTATCAAAAATCTCCCAACAAATTCGCGTCTTAGGCCAGATGGCTTCCAGGGGGAAGTATGACAGACATTTAAAGCAGAATAAATACCTATCTTTCTAAGATGTTCCAAAAAATAGAAATGGAAGGAAAACTTCTTGACTCATTCTATGAAGCCAGCATTACCTTGATTCCCAAACCAGACAGAGACTCCACAAAAAAGGAGAATTACAGGCCAGTATCTCTGATGAGGATGGATGCAAAACTTCTCAACAAGATACCAGCAAATTGAATTGAACAGCATTTTCCTGACAATTAGTGATGTTGGGTACCTTACCATGTATCCATTGGCCATTTGCATGTCTTCTTTGGAAACCTGTCTATTCAGTTCCTCTGCCCTTTTTAAAAAATAGAATGTTTATTTGTATGCTACTTAGTTGAGTTCCTTATATATTTTGGAGAGTAACCTCTTATCAGGTACAAAATTTGTAAATATTTCCTTGCATTCTATAGGTTGACTTTTCATTTTGTTGATTGTTTCTTTTACTGTGTAAAACCTTTATAGTTCAATGTAGTCCCAATTATTAATGTTTGCTTTTATGGCTTTTGGTGTCACACTTAGTCCCTCAAGTGAAATTTGTATCACAAACAGTGGGCTGTTTGTATGTAGGATAATGCTAGAACACTCTCATTTGGTAACTGGCAATGTGTCCGATGTCAAGAATCGTTTTCTCTATGTTGTCTTCTAGTAGTTTTACGATTTCAGGTGTTATGTTTTCATCTTAACCCATTTCAAGTCAATTGTTGTGAGTGGCATAATATAGGGTTCCAATTTCATCTCTATGCATACAGTTATCCAGTTTTCTCAGTACCATTTATTAAACAGACCATCTTTCCCCAGGAGTTTTCTTAACTGAGAGTGACAGACAGACAGAGAGCAGGGTGGGAGAGGCAGAAGAAGGAGGAGGAGGAGGAGGAGGAGAAAAGAAGAAGAAGAAGAAGAAGAAGAAGAAGAAGAAGAAGAAGAAGAAGAAGAAGAAGAAAGAGAGAGAGAGAGAGGGAGAGAGGGAGAGAATATCTACACTCTGTGCAAAGTCGATGCAGGGCATAATCCCACACCCTGGGATCAGGACCTGAACAGAACTCAAGGGTGGGATGCTCAACAGACTGAGCTACCCAGGTGCTCCATCCCCATGAATATTTGTTTATTCCTTTGTCAAATATCAGTTCGTTTATTTAGTTGGTGTGTATAGGTTTATCTCCCAGGTCTCCATTCTGTTCTTTTAGTATATGTATTTATTTATTTAATTAGCCAGTACCATACGATTTTGATTACTAGACCTTATAATATACCTTGAATCAAGAAGTGGAATGTCTTTATCTTTATTCTTCTTTCTGAGGGTGACTTTGGCAATTGAAGACATTTGTGGCTCCATACTAATTTTAGGACTGTTCTTCCTGTAACTGTGAAAAATGCCACTCAATTTTTTTTAAAAAAATTTATGTTTATTTGTTTTTGGGAGAGAGACAGAGTATGAGCAGGGGAGGGGCAAAGAGAGAGGGAGAGACAGAATCTGAAGCAGGCTCTATAGAGGCTCTGAGCTGTCAGCACAGAGCCCGACACGGGGCCCGAGCCCACAGACTGTGAGATCATGACCTGAGCTGGAGTCGGACACTTAACAGACTGGGCCAGCCAGGTGCCCCAAATGCCACTCAAATTCTGATAGAGATTACATTGAATCTATAGACAGTTTTGAGTAGTGTAGACACTTTAGCAGTATTAATTCTTTCAATTTATGAACACAAGATGCATTTTCTAATTTTAATTCCAGCATAGTTAACATACAGTGTGATATTAGTTTCAAGTATACAATGTAGTGATTCAACAATACCATACATTGCTCAGTACTCATCACGACAAATGAACTCCGAAATTTCCATTGCCTGTTTCAACCATCCTCCCACCACTTCTCCTTTGGAAACCATCCGTTTGTCCTCTATAGTTAACAGTTTGTTTCTTGGCTTCTCTCTCTCTCTCTCTCTCTCTCTGTGTTTCCTTTGCTTTTGATTTGTTCCTTATATTCCACATGAGTGAAATCATATGGTATTTGCTTTCTCCTGTCTTATTTCACATAGTATCGTAACTTTACGTCCATCCACTTTGTTGCAAGTGGCAAGATTTCATTCTTTTATATGGCTGAGTTATATAGTCATCTATGAATGGACTTTGTATTGCTTCCATAATTTGGCTACAGTAAATAATACTGCTGTGAACTAGTGGTCCACGTATCTTTTGAAGTACTGCTTTTGTAGTTTTTTATAGTTTATTTTAGAGACAGAGAGAGACAGCATGAGCAGGGGAGAGGCAGAGAGAGAGCGAGACACGGAATCTGAAACAGGCTCCAGGCTCTGAGCTGCCAGCACAGAACCCGATGAGGGCACAAACCCACAAACCGCAAGATCATGACCTGAGCTGAAGTCGGACGCCTAACTGACTGAGCCCCCCCAGGCGCCTCCTGTTTTTGTAGTTTTTTTTTTTTTTTAATTTTATTTATTTCTAGGAGAGAAAGAGAAAGATAGCGTGAGCAGGGGAGGGTCAGAGAGAGAGGGAGTCACAGACTGAAACAGGCTCCAGGCTCTGAGCTGGCAGTCAGCACAGAGCCCGACGCGGGGCTCGAACCCACGAACGGCGAGATCATGACCTAAGCGAAAGTCGGACGCTTAACCGACTAAGCCACCCAGGCGCCCCATGTTTTTGTAGTTTTTAGGTGAACACCCAAAGGTGTCATTACTGCATTGTAGGGTAGTCCTACTTTTAACTTCCTGGGAAACATCTATACTGCTTCCCACAGTGGCTTTACCACTTTCTTACTTGGTTCTTAACGTCAGAGAAAAGCTATTAGTCTACTTCTATTAAGCATGATCCAAGATATAGGATTATTTCTAGTTGCTCTTTATCAAAGTAAGAAATATTCCTTCCGCGCCTCCTGGTTTGGTGAATGTTTTTGTCGTGAATGACTTAAATCTTGTTAAAACTTTTCTTGAAGACAGGAGAAAAGCAGAGCCAGCTGATGAATTTGGTTATCTTCCTTCCTCCAAGCAGAAGAAAAGGTCTTAAGATTCACAAAGGTAACCTGTGGATGGGGAAAAAAAAAAAAAAAAAAAAGTTAAAATTTGAGTTTCTCTCTCCTCCAACAGTAATGGTAAAAATAAATCAATTCCCTGACCTGGAGTAAACCTTTAGATAACACAGAAGGGAAAAAGGGAAAAAACTTTCAAGCCTTTACTTCAGCTTTGCTGCTGCTGCTGCTGAGGCTACACCTATAGCATTCCAGACAGGATCTGCTTTGGCAGCTGTCATCTTAATACTGGAATTGTAATGAGACAAAGAAAATAATAAGATTTAATAGTAGGGGTTTTTTTTGTTTTGTTTTGTTTTAAGGCTATTGCATCTGGTTGTATGATGAAATTGATATAAGTGTTATCTACCTGCAGTATCTTAAATGGTATAAGAACCATCCTTATCAGAGAAAGTTGAAATAAAAGGATATTAATGGGAGACAACTCCCTTGTGTTTTGATTCAGGTCAGCAGATTGGAATTTTAACTTGGTGACAATGAAAAAGGAAAACATGTTCCTATAACTGATTATTTTTTCTCAGATTGTTGCCTTTGGAAAAACGGAAGCAGCATAAAAAGGAGGCAACATACAGATGGAGATAAAATTTTGGGGTTCAAAGCAGTTTTCTGTTTGTAATGAGCTCTTTTAAGATGAGTTATCTCGTCCACATAGAATCATGATTTGTCAGCCAAATGTGCATAGTTTTGGGTGAGTCCATTGGATTCTATGCGTAACAGGATAAATGGGGCTCAGGATAGCCTTGCTTGCTACTTGGACTTGGAGTAGAGCAGTCTAGGCTTGAAGGGTGTTTTGGCCTGGTGTTGCTACCAAAGAAAACCTTCTGGCTTCTTTGGAACCCTAAGGTCGCAAATCCTAACATCCTGACCTGACTGGATCCTGAAACCTGATGTGCCTCTTGTGGGCTCTTTCAGCATGAGCAGGAGCTGTGCTGCCCAGAAAGCAGGCACAGGCTGAGCGAGCAGGACTGAGACTCTGTGACTGTTGCAGTTCTAAGACACCCAAGTGTGAGTCTAAAATGTAGGGAAACATCACAGAACTGCCTGAAGTGTCCAAGCCACTGCACAAGGCAAAGGGGTGCTTTTCTGATGGGAGCATCTAAAATCAAGATTTATGTCAGCCCTATATTTCTGATGCAGATGCTAGCTGCATTCCTAATTTTTGATTCCTGCCAGGAGCTGCAAGATGTGGGAGCACACATTACTATGTGTGAGAGTTTCACCCGCTGCTGACAGATCGGGATATCTCACTGCTATTGACTTGGGTTCCATTTTCCAGGTTAACAGCAGTTTGCAACAACGAACTGATTTTCCTGACTCTACTTCCCTCACCTTTTTCTTGCTGCACACTCCTTAGTAAGGAAGTTTGTTCGTTCAATGCAGATGTCTCCAGCAATTGATTAATCCTACGGTTTATTCATTAATAAAGGCTAGAGACAAGGGGGCCATGAAGTTATGTATGCTCATTCAAATGGTTTTCAAACTAGGATTCTAATCTATATCCATTCCTTAACATAATGTGTCTTTCTGGTTGAGTTTAATAAAAACTATTTTTTAATAAAAATCCTTTTGTCCCTATTTCATACAATTTTTTCATTCAAAATGTCTAGAGGGGAGTAGGAGATAATCAAAGAGATGTAGAATATTGATTTCAGGATAAGCCACACTGATTTTCTAACAAAAAATACATAAAACATGGAAGCTGGGGAGAAGCAACGGCAGAAAGCAAGGACACTAATGAGCTCTGTGTTACACAACGATTCTTGGAAACATGTCTTCCTGAAGAAGTATTCCCAGTGAAGCCTTTCCAATGTGCTGTGAACACTTTCAGTGCAAACAGACTGCTGAGGCTTCAGCCACACCTGTCAGAACTCTGACTGTGGGACAAAAGGTGTGGCCTCAGCTCCTGGACTCGCACACAGAGCACCTCCACATGTCTTCCACCCTTACAAAGTAGATGGTCTAGGATCATGGGCAGATCAAAGTGCTTGGAACTGACTGTTTCCCACAGCCCCTCTGAAATCTAGGGCTCAAATGATTATTCCAACTGGGCTGGGAGTCCTAGAGAGGAAGTCCTCATAGTGGACGGCCACATGGGGCCCAGTTACCTGTATTGCATGATTCACGTATATTCAGCTCTTGGCTCCCTAAACATTGTATACACTGCTTCAGGACTACCACCTGTGTCCTGTGGGACTGCATTTGTGTGTGTGTGCCCTGACTAGCCCAACACTGCCTCATCCTGGAAGGCTTTCAGGTGAGCTTACTTCCTGTCCAAAGTATGCTCAACCGAATAATGATGGACCAGCTAAAAGAGTTTCATTCTCAAAAAAAAAAAAAAAAAAAAGGTTTATTCAGAAACTTACAGAGAAATGCACCTGCATTTCTAAGGTAGTCTTTTGTAATTAATGAGATTGGTTTAGCTAGCTGTAATGGTTAATTTTGTGTCCATTTGGCTACGCCATGCTACACAAATACCTATTCGATCCCTATTCTTGATGTCGTCATGAAGCTAATTTTCAGATGAAATTAACATTTTTAAATCTAAAATTGAAATTTCTCTTCCATTTTAATTTGAGAGAGAGAAAGAGAGAGAGAGAGAGAGAGAGAGAGAATGTGGAAGCAGGGGAGTGGGGCAGTGCGAAAAACAGACATTAAAAAAATCCAAAGCAGGATCCATGCTCACTGTGGAACCCTCCTTGGATTGTGATCTAACGACCTTGGGATCATAACCTGAGTCCAAAACAAGAGTTGAACTTTTAGTTGACTAAGCCACCCAGATGCCCTGAAGTTTCTATTTTAAATTTATATTTTAGGCAACTATGGGTGGTAGGTCAGTTAAGCATCCAACTGTTGATTTGGGCTCAGGTCATGCATGATCTCGCAGTTTGTGCAATTGAACCCTAAGTAGGGCTCTGCGCTGATAGCCAGTTGCCTGGTTAGGATTTTCTCTTTCCCTCTCTCTCTGCCCCCCTTCCCACCTCTTTCTCAAAGTAAATTAATAAATGCCACAAAATTTAAAAGAAATGTAACATTTAAAAATGTAATTGCACAGGTGTGTTTGTGTGTATATATATTCATATGAACATACACATGCCATGGGTCCTTTTTCTCTGGAGAATCCTGAGTAATAAACAGGCTCAATTGTGGACTCTTAAAGGGCATAACTGATATGAATCCTGCAGTGTAGGCTGGTCTCACCCTGTTGCATGGGTTCTAAGACAAGGAGACCAGTAGCATTTCTCTCCCGTCCTCTGTAGACTGTCGACCTTATGGTTCAGCTTGATGACACAGGGTATGGTTATCTAACTTGTTAGGGTTACCTTAATTCCACAAATTTGGAGTGGCCTCCAATGTGTGTCAGGTCCACTACTCGGCCCCGAGGACGCCAGGATGAGCTGGGTGGTTCCAGCCTTCCAGGAAGGAGTTAAGGGTCTGGTGAAGGCATTAAACAGGAAAACAAAACTTCAGTGCAGTAAGGCAATGAGCATAGCTGGTTTTGCTGACTCACTCAGGGCAGATGGCACTAGCAATATCTCACACTTAATTCTCCCCATCCATTAACAGTATACCCTCAAGAAAATCTGTCTGGTAGGTGTAGTTTCATTTCGCTCACTTTGCTTCTGCCATGCCCGCACAGCTACACATGTCAACCATTATTGGTGTGTCATACCAGACTCAGATCCTAAAAAGAATTACCTTCACTGATGTGCTTTCCAAACCAGTCAGGGTTCTTTGTCCTTTGCTAGACAAAGCAATATGCAAGCTTCCCTCGCTGTTCCCTCAGTGTCTAGGAAGTCACATTTATAAAGAATCCAGTTTATTTAAGTTGCTAGAGGGAAAGGTTTGCATCCCTGCCATGTTCAGCCTTTAAGGGGCAGTATCCATCTCCATTCTTTTCAACAACCCAAACTACCCTCTCATTCACCTATATACCACTCCCATTTCATGAGGTGTGCTGCTGTACACACCCGACTTTTTGGTCAGCAAACACCAGTTCATGCTGGAGAGCTCAGGTTCCTGACAGCTTGGTGGCCTATGGGTAAGTTTCCAGTCTCTACTAAAGCCCACTAGAGGCCAAAAGCAGTTTCTCAAAAGGAGAGTAATTATCGGATAATGAAGGGATATCTCAACATGAACATGGAACATTGGGCACCTAAAAAATTCACTGACGTAGAAAACCCTTGAATTTTTGTCAGGTTTAGTTCACTCCCCCTGACACACAAGAATGTTACCAATAAAGTCTCGAGTGACTGCAACCTCTCCCTTACTACGCCCCATCACCATAATGCCATCCGTGTAATGGACTCGTATGATATATTGCGGAAGGGAAAGGAAATTAAGCTCCTGTGAAATAATTATAACACGAGGGAGACACTGATATACCAATGAGGTATGACTTTGAAGGTGTATTGTGAACCTTAGCAGCTGACAGTCCCACTACCTCTGGTGACACTTATGGACAGAAGTGGAGAAAAAGGCATTTTCCAGATCGATAGCTGCATACCAGGTTCTAGGGCATGTGTTCATTTGCTCAAGCCATGAAACCACATCTGGTACAGCCGCTTCAATTGGACTCAACACCTGGTTCAGCTCACAATAATACACTTTCATTCTCCAAGTTCCATCTGTCTTCTGTATTGGCCAAGTATGAAACCGGTCCAGGGATAGGCTGGAAATTACCAATGGTGTACTTTTCAAGTCCTTGATCTCTGCAGTCCATCCTGGGATGAAACACTGCTATAGGTTTACTCTGTTCCTAGGAAGAACCAGTTATAATGGCTTCCTTTCAAACTTCCGCACCATAATAGCCTTCACCCCATAGGTTAGGAAATCAATTTCAAACGTAGGACCTTAGTATCCATATTCCAATTATGAATTCCAGACTGGGAAAATAAAAACAAGACGGGTTCGGGAGCTCACTGTGTTACTGTTTACTCGAACAGAACTACAACTCCATTGATCATCAGACCTCAAGAAGGCCCTCCTCAGACTGGAGGGTCACAGTGTCATTTTGGGTCCTCTGGAATCAGTGTCTGCTCAGAACCAGTGTCCAATAGGCCCTAAAAGCTGACTATTTCCTTATCCCCAGTATATAACTACCCAAGTATAAAGTCCTTTTGAGAAGACTAGAAGAAATGTTTAAAGTCACAATTTCCAGAAGTTTATGTTGACCTTAAAAAAACAAAAGAGCCCACTATTTTACCAGCAAAATGACTTTCTTCAAGAAAACCAGAGGACTTGCACTACTGGACGACGAAACAGTGGTAACCCATGCTCAAGTGCAGACAACACTCTTACAGTAGGCATGAGGAAGCTGGGAGGGGCTGCTGCAGCTTCTCATTGCCTGAGCCCGGTGGGTTTCATTGGATGGACTATTGCTGGGCAAAGGAAAAATCTTCCTTCCTCCTGCTAGGGTTTGTAAACTAAACTTCCTGCTGGAGAATGAGAAGTGTGTTTGTTAGACAGTGGTGGTGTGTGAAAGCCCCCCTTGGTGGCTTCCTGACTCTATTTTTATGAAGTTTCTTTCACATGGAACAGTCTCCTTCCTCAAGGGATCTCAGTCTCCCCTTATTTTAAAGTGTTCCAAGTAGGTTAAAAGGAACTCAAGTGTGGGAATTGATTGAGGGCTCGTGACTCTCTTCTTACGATTTGAATTCGATTTCTTCACTGGCCTTAGTAGTTTTCTGCTTATAGAGTCCAAAGGTCTGCATGAGTCAGACTACTACTTTCCACTTAGAGAGACGATAGGACTGCATGAGTTAGACTGCTCTGATTGCTGCTTTGAATCTCCTGTATTCAAGGTAACAACAACAACCTTGCCTTTGGCAATGGAGTGCTGCCACGTGGACATTGCCACCTCAGGATCTAAACACTGCCACTTTGGAATGTGAATACATACATTTAGAGTTTCCAAATGAGTGGCTCAGGGTCTCACTGTAAAGTATGAACTACGCAGAAGAGCAATCACTGAGCTTCTCAGGGTTGCTGGGCTCTCCCCACACAAATGTTTTTTCTCACCGTAGTGAGCAATGATATGTCTTCTCTACTTCCCAGTGTGGGTGAGTAGGTCTTAACTGACGAATACAGTCTAACCTTCTATCTCCCTAAGCTCTTGACTCCTTTCTTCTACACTACACCAAGGCAGGCCAGGCATTTCCAGTCCCTTCACGGTGGGCCACTTTTTGGTCCATGTTTCCAACAACAAATCAAACACACTGTGAGAGCCCTTTCTTCATCCCTGAGCTGCAACATTCGATGAAGAATCTCCGCTTAGTGAGCCCATATCAATAAAGTCAGCCTGACCCAACACGATGATCCTTCCATCATTATCCCACTTGCTTAGTATTCATTCCCTCACATGTTCCTGAATTTCTGCTGATATAATTTAAAAACTCAAGTAGTTGTTTTGTGTTGCACAACTCCTCATGGGTCAACTTTGTATGTCGCCTTTGGGGGCCTAATGGGACCCCAGTCTAGATACAGGTCTAAAGCCAAGAAGAGTGATGCAAGAAAGTCCTGAGGAGACACAGCATTGTAATGCATGGAAACTGCCTCATGGGAGGCTCTTACCATTTGCTCAGGAAATGCAGGGTTCATAGGCTCAGACACAGGTGAAGAAGCCATCCTACTGTGAGCGGGGTGGCTCGCTCTGGGGGTGGGAGGCCAATTCCAATGGGGTTGGGGAAACCTCTCCACTAGCAAGAAAGATTCATCAGCACTTAAGGGACTGATGTGCCTAGCTTCAGCTTGACCTTCCCACTAGTTCCCATTCCAAGTCACAGGATCCCCTCTTCTCCCAGTCAGTGACCCTCATTTTTACACTAGATACCCTGCAGGCCTGGGACTTCACTGTACTGTAATTCAGCCAAGGGTGAGATGGGATTCTCCATTTGATTTTCAGCAATTTCAGCCATGTAGCTACAGGAGACAAGGCTCTCCTTCAGGACACAAGTAGAAAATCTTAAGTCATTCATTACTCAGAAGTCAAATGCTTCAGTTCATCTTTTTCTTTGGCTACATTGTCCAGGGACATTAGGACAAACCAAGTGATGAGGGCAACAAAGGCAAGAGAAATGAAGGCAAGTCTACAGGAAATCTCCTAACAGCTTGCAGCTCACTGATAGACACCTGAAACATGCAGAGCGTGACCTTCCTCAAGGAACTCATGGCTGCCTTAGTGCCTTCATATTTTTGTTTTATTAAAGACTAAAGTAAACTGTTAACACTGCTATCCCCTCAAGGTCCTGAACGCCTTGTTTCCAAACTCCTTAGAGACTTACACAATCCCTAACCCCCACTAACGTAAAGTATATAGTTCCTCACTCTTCACCGTCTGAGGCAGCTCTTCTGCCCATGGGTCCTGTCCCCATGTTATAAGGAAACCACCTTTTTGCATCAAAAATGTCTCAAGCATTCTTTCCTAGCTGTTTCTCACAACCCCCACTTCATTATTTCAGAACAACTAATATCATTGCATTCCTTACTTTTCTGAAAATGTTCAAAAGTATCACATACACATTCAGGTGTCTCCTTGCTTCTTATCAGTGGCGGATGACAGGTATCAAATGCACATACTTTGGGTATCTCTATAAACACGTCATGGACTCTCGCTGCTCTTTTCAGTACTGGAAATCGAGCCATTAGTTTCTCCAAATGGAATCATAGTAGACACTCAATTCCAACAACCAGCAATCAATTCAGAAAACTCATTCTTAAAATTTTGTTCCTCTAGAAACACTCTCAGCACCAAAATCTTCATTAGTCACCATTCTTCAGAGAAACAGTACCCACAAGATTTCACAGAGATATATAGAAGTGGATATTTATTATAGGAGCTGGATTATGTGATTATGAGGGTGAGAAGTCCCAAGATTTGCTCTCTACCAACTAGCCAACAAGAAAAGTCTGTGATGTAGTTAAGTCCAAGGATAAAGACCTGGTTGCTGGGGGGTGTTAGTCCCACTCTGAGACCAAAACCATAGAACCAAAGGCATTGATGTCAGAAGACATGAGGAGGTATGTGAATGCCACGCACTCTGTGCTATAGCAAAAGGACCCATCACCTATTGTACTCCCATCATGTGAGGCAACGTGAGAATTACATTTCAAATGATTAGTAATAACCATTTTTACCTCAATCAGCAGGCAATCTGAACTTAGTTACTAGCCGTTTACAGTACACAGGAAAATGGCAGCTGCCCAGAATCTGTAGAACTTGTTCCATCCCCACTCATCCTTGTTCCTAGAAAATCTGAATTTCTTCCTAGTTTCTACTGCTTGAAATAAGAGAAGCTCTGGTCACGCAGACAACTGAAGCATTCCCACAGGTACAGGAGTCGCTGGCACTCTCAGCTCTAACTCCTTGCTTAGCAGCTCAGACAGAACTCCCGGGGGCACGTACTACACAATTCAACCTGCCTCTTCAGTGTCTTTTTGACTTGCTGCTGCCTCCTGTGTGTCACCAGAGCTTCTTCACAACTTACTGTCATCTGAATCAACTTTAGGGCCATACAACAAGCTGGCCAACAGTTACCTCCAACAGTAATGGTGGGAAAAGTTAAATATTTGTACCAGGTTGAAGTCTGCCCTTTGAAGTGGACTGTAACAATTCAGGAATCATCAAAGCCCAGGTCCCAAATGTGCCCACGTACCTGATGGCAGGAATCTGAATGTTTGCCATTAAGGTGCTCACAGAAAGTCGAAATCCAGAAATCACTATGTCCAAAACTTTGAGCACTATGAGTGCACTACAAAGAAACACACACACACACACACACACACACACACACACACGGGTTAAAAGTAAAAAAGTGAGTAAAATCTGGTAATGAGAGTCTTGCTGATAAAGATTCTTTAAAATTTATTTTCGTGTTTATTTATTTTTGTGAGAAAGAAACAGAGCATGAGCAGGAGAGGGGAAGAGAAAGAGGGGGACACAGAATCTGAAGCAGGCTCCAGGCTCTGAGCTGTCAGCACGTCGCTCGACACGGGGCTCGAACTCAAGAGTGGTGAGATCATGACCTGAGCCAAAGCCAGACACTTAACGCATTGAGCTACCCAGGTGCCCCATTGTTGATAAAGATTTTAAAGATAAAAGATACAGTAAAACATCGAGAATTATGACTCTTCTCACTCTCAAATATTTTTGAAGACAAACATTGCATATTCAAGTTGCTTTTTAAGAAACCAGAAACAGAAAGACTGAGAAATTCTCTTGCTTAGGTCAAGGTATTTCCTTAAAGAAAATAACAAAACCAACTAGAAGGAACATATTAGTTTCATAATATATCCTACAATTAGTTCACCAATGTACCTTAATTTATTTAGAAAAAGATACTTCCTGATTAGTTCACCCTTCCTGTCCTTCCCTTCCATATACTACCGACCACTCAAAACTGAGAGGTTATATAAAACTAATAAAAATGGACAACTGCACTAGCTCTCTACGCTAACAAGGGTTTATATTCCACTGGTTTCATCAACATAACTTCCCTAATCTAGGAATGTCTTGCCTAAGAACAGAAAAGTCACAAATAACTTCTTGTTCATTCCAGGAATGACCTAAAGACACCATTATCCCTTCCATAAAAATGGCCACATGAAATTTTCAACCACAAGAATCTTTGAAGCTTTGTTCTTCAAACTCTTGCTTTGTCGTGTCTTCCAATCCTAATTCATTCGATCACGATTCTTACCCAATCCTAATCACACCCTCCTCCAGTTTGAAAGACCTGCTGTATACCCGACTTCAAAATCTGAGTAAATCTCTCTCCTGCCCTGCCACCTCCAAGACTCTACTAAGGCTCTCTCCAGGTAGTGCTCTCTCTTGATGTGATAAAGTCAGCTTTGCATATAAGATGTTGGCTGATATTTCGAAGTACAGAATTTGAGGAGTATAGTCACCACTGCTGTATGCCATGTGACCGTGGACTGAGCCTAAATCCTGGGCTCAGTATGTTTGGATGTTTCTAAAATAGACCTAAGAATGAACGGTTATATAGAGATATCAGTTATCAATGCAGAGATTTATTTTTTTAATGTTTCATTTATATATTTTTGAAAAAGAGCGAGAGCACACAAGCAAGGAAGGGGCATGGAGAGAGGTAGAAACACAAACCTACAAACCATCAGAACAGGACCTGAGGCAAATTGGTCGCTCAACAGACAAAGACCCCCAGGTGTCCCACCAGTGCAGAGATTTGAATGTGCAGTAGCACCAGAAAAAAATTAAACAGGAGTAACAGATGAACATGGGGAAGGAAAGAGAAAATAAGATAAAAACTGAGAGGGAGGCAAAGCATAAGAGACACTTCAATCAGGGAACAAAAGTGGGGATTGTTAGAAAGGAGGGGGGTGATGGGACGGGCTAAATGGGTGATGGGCATCAATGAGAGAGCACTTGTTCCGAGGATCACTGGGTGTTGTATGTAAGTGCTGAATTACTGGGTTCTACTCCTGGTACCGACACTACACTAGACGTTAGCTACCTTGAATTAAAAGAAATAATCAATCTATAGAAAAGAAGATATTAGTTGAACCAAAAAGTAAACACGTGTTAATATATTGATTCTATAAGAATAAGCAAATGGATTCAAGGATGACAGAAAATTAAAGCAAAGGAGGAACTGATTAATCAAAACAGGTATAAAAATAGGATTCTAATACTTAACAGGTATTTCTGTCTCAGCGTCTTTCTGAGCCCTATATTCCTCTAAAGGTACCTGGGGCTGTGTGTCCCTAAAGACTCTGGGTCCAGATGTGGGATGGGTGAGGTCTAAAAGCAGACTCTTCGAGCCCTTTCCTTTTCCTCGGCAGATCGCGTGCCTGGACGCCTCAGCCTCCCAGGCCTGACAATCTCACACTTCCCTGCAGGTGCCCAACCCTGTGCGCATGCCCGTTGCTAGGAAGGCCGGTGGCTGGGCGCGCGCCTTCCGGCCTGCGTTCGGCAGCCGAACTGGGCATGCGCCGTGCTGCCCACCTTCCGTGAGTGGAGCTGAGGCGCTGGTGGTCGTGTTCGCTCTTCTCTAATCCTTCTCGCTACCGGAACTCAGCTGGAGGCCCACGAATTCGTCCTTCCGGGACTTGAAGTGTGAGTGACTCTGAGGATCGTGGCAGTGGCGCTCGGGCGGTTCTGAGTGGTAGGTCTGTGGCCTCCGAGGTGTCATCAGGGGGACCCTGGGTGCGAGGCGGGCCAGGCAGTAGAGAACAGGTGTGGAAGGGGCGCCTGGGTGGGCCAGTTGGAAAGGGCCGACGCGGGTCTCAGCGCAGGTCTGATCTCGGGGTGGTGAGTTCAAGCCCCGCCTGGCCTCCGGGATGGGCGTGACGTCTACTTTAAAAAGGGGGGGTGGGCTGGAAACGGGGACCTCAGCGGGGTTGGAACTGTGTCCCCGAGATTTGTATCGCACTGTGCCTGGTGGCAAGGGAGGAGCTGCCCAAGGATCAGTTTCGAAACTAGACACGTGACCCCTGGGTTTGGGAAGACAGCCACCGGCAGTACGCAAATATTAAGACCTCTGTGTTCCAAGAAAACCTTTTTCAAGGGTGTAAAATGGGCCGAGCAAATGGGAATGTGCAAAGCAATAGTGCCTCGGGTTTAAATTTCCAGCACTGTTTTCTCACGTGCCTTTATGACAGGGAATCTAGCTGTGGAAGTAAGCTTCATGCTTGATCCTGTCCTTAAGGTGATTTGATTGCCAGTTTGGCTGATGTAAATGATCTTTTACATTGATTTGGCCATTTAATTGGAGCAACCACAACATGTACAGCATCCTTAATGCAAGGTTGATTTTGAAAGTATTTTCAAAGTAAAAACAAATGAAAACGTTTCGCCTTGGAAGTGGTATACCTAGCCTTGAGAGTACATTTTCCAAATACTGATATCCTACTTTCAGGGTGAAATATGAGTGGGCGAGTGAGAGCAAGATCTAAGTCTAAACAAAGAAACGGTAATCGAGAGGCTAAGCAGCCGGCTGCACCTGTGGCTGTGAGTACTTCGGTATTTGATGTTTTCTAAGAAATACCATCAGTTTATTTTTCTGAAAATATTGTTGAACTGCAAATATACAGGTACAGTGATACACGTTTCTCTGCTGATAAGGAGCAGGAAACGTTGAACCAGAAGGCGTCCATCCTTGTATTGCCTGTGGAAATGTACCCTATGACTCCTTTGTTATGCTTATTATCAACAGGTTATACATATCTGTCCCAGCAGAGTGTAAAATAACCTCCAAAGTGCTTGTGGGTACCTCTTCTGGAGTAGCCAGGCTGTGGGAAGAGTAACTTTTTTTAAAATTTAAATGTTACTTACCGTCCAGTGCAATATTGGTTTTCAGGAGTAGACTCTATTGATGTATGACTTTCATACAACACCCAGTGCTCATCAGCAGTGCCGTCTTTCTCGCCCATCACCCATCAATTTATGCCATCCTCCACCCACCTACCTCCATCAGCCCTCACTTTGTTCTCTACAGTTAAGAGTCTCTTGTGAGTTGTTTCCCTCTCTCCTCTTATGTTTCCTTGTCTCCCCATGTGTTCCTCTGTTTTTTTCTTAAATTCCACAGATGAGTGAAATCATACGGTGATTGTTCTTCTCTCATTGACTTCTTTCACTCAGCAGAATACATTCTAAGCCCTGTCCACATCGTTGCAAATGGCAAGATTTTATTCTTTTTCATGACGGAGTAATATTCCATTATATGTATACACAGCCATCTTCATTTTACGAATAAATATATACAATCATGTGTTATAAGTGTTTTTATACTTATTATTTGATGTAAAATGTGTAGTGTATGTTTACATTATTGGTATGTATTAACAATGCAATTTTTATTTGGACACACACACCCTCTCTAGGTAAAGCAGCCGAGTAATGAGCAACCTCAACAAAAGGAGGCAACCCCTGAGAGTCAGGATATTGTTCCTGATAAAGACAAAGCAGTTGCAGAAGCGCCTATGGATCATGGTGAAGGTAAAGGGGGAATGAATGCTTACTGGAAGACAGGGTACATATTTGCATCATGCATTATGATATAACAAGTCGAAACAATTCATTAGAAGAGAATCTCTGTCATTTCCTGAAAACTCTTTGAGAATGTGAATAGAGTATAATTTGCAGCTCTGTTCACTCTACTGAATTTGCCCTCGTTCTTCCAATGCAGGCCTTCCTAAATCAGAGGAAACTGTTGACTACTAAAGTATACATTTCTTCATGAGTTTAGTGTGTTCTTCTCAGGACATTTTTGGGTGGCCTTTTTCTTCAGTGCATCAAAAGTGTAAGCAATTTTTAATAGTATGTGCAGAGAGCCAAGTCAGCATATCTTATAACATCTGGAATAAAGATGATTTGCATAGGGATGGTGGCCTCGTTTTAGAAATAAGAAAACTAAGGTTCAGGGACTGTGGCTTGCTAAAGTCTGACACATGGAGACCTAATTAAATTTCATTTCATGTTTGTTCTTTTTTTACTTCCTACCATCTGAGTTTTTATACCAAAACGTGAATGGTTTGTACAAAATGCGTAATACTAAAAAATGTGTACCTTAAAATTAGCTAAGTACAGCCACAGGATAATTGAAGTTCAGTGGAGCAGGAGATCGACTCCAGAAAAAGGCTCAAGGAATGATAGCCACTGTTTCCTTTGCTTAATCATTTGATATGGTATATTTGGGAAAAGCTGGATAATTCAGGTAACTGGCATATAGGTAAACTATAGTAGTGTGGTTTGTAAGCGGCTTTACGGGGTGTTTAAATACTTTTCTGATTAGGAAAATCAAAAGAATCTTAAAATGATCATGAAATGGAAATTAACAGCTTCCAATGCAGCATTTTCCTCAAATACTTGTAGTGATCTATGGGCGTCATTCAGGCCATGGATTATTTTAGGGATTTGCTGGGAAGAGGTTTCTACAATAGGATTGATGACAAAGTCTCTTGGCTTTCTTTCCAGTCTGCTCCCTTTATTCTCCCTGTTAAGATTGAAGTTTGACTATGATTCACTCATGTTTTTCTGTCATTTTTGATATTTTGTCATCTACATGACTCATTTATCATAAGTTATAGAGACAGACTTGGCAACAAAATCTAACTGGTTAATTTTCACAAAAGAACTTTCAGGTTGCCACAATAAGGAATGAATCTCACTAGTTTTGGATTTGTCCTAGGCCCACAAATGCACTCAGTTCATGCTTCAAGAAATTAAATTTTAATTTTCATTAAAATCGTATCCAACGTGCAGGCTCTCGGTGGCTCAGGGACTTAAGTGTCTGACTCTGGCTATGGGCTCAGGTCTGGATTTGGGCTCACAGTTTGTGATTGAGCTACGTGTAGGACTCTGCACTGGCAATGCAGACGTGTTTGTGATTCTCTCTCTCTCTCTCTCTTTATCTCTCTCTCTCCCTCTCCCTCTCTCATCGCCTTCCCCTAGCTCTCCCCTCCATCCTTCCTCCCAGCCCCTACCCTGTTGGCTCACTCTTTCTCTGTCTCTCAAAATAAATAAATAATCTTTATAAAATCCTGTCCATGGTGTTAATTTAAGATTTCTTTGCTGAAACTCTCTACTCTCAGTACACTGTGGTAATATAATGCCAGTATAGATTCAGTGTGGTTTCTTCTTAGATTGCTATTTGAAATAAGGTTTCATAATGCAGAAAAACAAAGATGTGAAGTCCTCTTGCCATCATTACTTTTTTGATTACATGAAGTCTACAGGCTTGTATTTCATATAATGGAAACAATAAATGTGGGAGCCCGACAGTGACCCCAAGAAAGCGTGGTTAGGGACGCGGGGATGTGCCTGCACACGGGGCTCCCTGCCTGGGTAATGCATGCCTGCAAACAGGTTGCTCTGCTAGGAGGCCTGCACACAATATCCAAGTTTAATGGTCCGCTCGCAAACGAGGGAACATGCCCTCCTTAGAAATAGGGAGGAGGCTGGAATTGTGAGCAGGCCTCTTAGTAAACATGTTGTGGTCGCTTCCTCCCTTTGCTCCCCCCTGTCCTTGAAATGTGTTTGGCTACTTGCCCTTAATTGGTAAAGGAATGCATCTTGTAGATTTCAGTTTGTATCCAGTTACCGGGTATAAAATAAACCGCAAGAGGGGCTTGGGTAGAATTGTTCCTCCCGCCGGAGTTGTGTCTGTGTCTGTCTTTTGTGTGTGTCTTGTCCTTTGTGTTATTTCATCCGCAACAATAAATATTATCATCTTGTTCCTTAGATTTTAAGTTCACCCTTTCAAGTGATAATCTTTGTCTTTGAAGCACCGGAACTGGAAGCTGGTATCCAGAAATTCCCTCTGCCAAAGAATGAGGATATTAGTGAAGATGACACTGATGTGAAGGGGGCAGATTTCCCAAATGTGGAGCCCATGCAAATGCCTGAAGCAGGTATGGTATCCATTGGGAATGCGAAGTATGTGGATCTTTTCCTGAATATTATAGTTTTCATTATGTAGATGTACCTTCACCGATAGATACTTTAATAACAGACTTTACACAGAAAGGTACTTTCACAAGTAGTTCAGACCCTAACTTCCTGACTGCCTGACTCACACCCTATGAGATACAGAATTAAATTGGGTCAAAGCCTTATTAAATTATGAAATAGGAAAGCATTTCCTTTTTGATAAAGTGTAAATACTGGGGCACCAGGGTGGCTCAGTCAGTGAAGCATGTGACTCTTGATATGGCTCAGGTCATGATCTCACAGTGTGTGAGAACGAGCCGCATTTTCGACTCTGCGCTGACAGCATGGAGCCTGCTTGGGACTCTCTCTCTTCCTCTCTCTCTGTCCCTCTCCCATTTGTGCTCTCGCTTTCTCTCTCTCTCTCTCTCCTTCTCTCTCTCAAAATATGTAAATAACCTTTTAAATAGAATAAACAGTAAATACTTTAACTGATAGGTGATTAAATTCAGAATCTTCTGTAATTCCCTGTTTTATGAAGCACAGAATGCATTTGGAGTAAATACCAGTTGCATGAAATATGGTGAGGCACTGGAGTAGCATCCAGTACCAGCTCTAACATAAGTTGTGTGACTCTGAGAGAATCCCTTGACTTCTGAACCCATCTTGACGCATGTACTTAGTGATTTCAAATAGGATATATTGCATTCATTTTTTTGTATTCTGTGGTTCTCTTGGATAACATACATGGAATACAAAAATCGTCCATTTTGTTTGATTTAATTATCATCAGATAGCATCTTTGATCAAATTTTAACATCTGAATTGAGATTTTTGTGTCGCTGAAAACAAGAAACCTTACTGTTGTGGGTTTTTCTCTTTGAAGACGTTGATACCTTTTCTTAAATTTTGTCAAATTCTACATCATTGTGGCTCTTACAAAACACGTGCAATTTGAAACCTTTCCCCAATGAAGGCTCAAATGACTGAGTAATAAAATGGCAAGAGATGGTTTAGTTTCTAGTTTCTGCGGCACATCAGTTAGGGAGAGTGCATGGGTGTTCTCTGTAAGTGATGAATCCCTAGATTCGACTCCTGAAACCTGGTTTCAGGTTCAGTAACTGAAATCTAAATTTAAAAATAAAAAATAAAACTACCTTTTAATAGGTTCATTTCGTTTCATCTGTTCTGACCTGAAGTGTCTTTTTCCCTTCTTGTATCAATAGTAAGTGTGGAGTGTTCAAGAAATCTTGGTAAAGTATATGCTCTCATATAGGAAAGTTACTTCAGTGTTAAAAATCACTCAATAACATCTTACACCTTTCTCCACAGACTCTTTCAGTCCTTTGTTAGACTTACTCTAAGTACTAGGTGCTGTTAACAATTGTGTCGTTTTTTGAAATGTTATATTCTGATTCAGCTGGTAAGTGCAGATAGCTCTGTACATGGACACTCTCTCCAGCAGCCTTGCTACATACGACTGAATGCCAGAGGTGTACGTCAGCATCCATTATGAGTTTCTACAGATGCAGTTGTATGATCGTTGAATACTAACAGTTTCTTTCTGCTGTTTTAATCATTATCTCCCCTCTTTGTTTTCTCACTTTACAATATTGACAGACCCACCCAGGACAGTGCTGGAAGGACCTGATGATAGACATCCCTCTCTTATTTCTGATGGGAGTTAGACAATTTTGAACATTTGACTATATTTACTGTGACTTTAAGGAAGTTCCATTCTCAGTTTGGTGTACTACACTATTTATGTTGAATATATGTTGCCTCTCATCAAACACGTGTAGTACATTGATTCAGATGATCGTAGGATTTTTCTGCCATTAATGTGATAATGCAATGAATTTCATACATACATTCCTATGTTTAAATAAACCATACACTCCTGGCAGGGAATGTTCATGATACATTATCTTTGTGAATAATCTACATCATATTAGTTGGGTTAGAATTTTTATTACTATCTTCATGAGTGATATTAGCGTCTACATTTAGTTCATATACTCTCTTGGATTTTACTATCAAGGATATACTGGCTTCATAGAATGAATTGGTATGTAGAATCTCTTTTTCTTTTCTCTGGAACTGAAGACTCTGAAAGGCTGTGAGTGACATAGGACTAGACTTTCCCGTGTTGAGCTGTGTCTGGACTGCACCTCTTTCTTGGGAACTGGACCCTGCAGAAATGGCAGGGAACCTCCAGGTCCCCATCATTTCAAATTGGGTGAGGTGCCCAGCTTCCCTGCAAGTAGTCTATACTGATGCCATCACTCTGACAGCTACCTGCTGCAGTTTCTATGGTGTCATTCATCTTTTGTACCCAGAAAGTTAAAAGTCACGGACCTATTAACTAGATACTTTGATCTGTGCTCTATCATTGTGAATAGCTGGCCTTCCACTAGGTGTGTGCACTTAGGACAATACCTCCATTTATTGAGTTTTTAGAGAATAAGTTAGTATAACAACTCCTCTATTGATAGCATGTATACTCTATGTTAGCAACTGCTTTCTCCAGGGTTCCTTACATTTATAACTTCATTTAGTCTTCCCAAAAAGGGGTGTCAGAGTGTACCCAAGCTTACATTTGACTCTGATAAGCAGTAGATTTCGGGACTCACTTCTAAGTTAGAGCCCTTACTCTTCCTCAAAGTAAATACATCTGAAAATGTGTGCCAGGAAACCTGATGGTGTCCATGATGCCCTGGGCCAGGCTCTGTGCTGACAGCTCAGAGCCTGGAGCCTGCTTCTGCTTCTGTGTCTCCCTCTCTCTGCCCTCCCTCTGCTCATGCTTTCTCTCCCAAAAATAAATAATTGTTTGGGGAGCCTGAGTGGCTCAGTTGATTAAGTGGCCGACTTCGGCTCTGGACATGATCTCACGGTTCCTGAGTTCAAGCTCTGCACCTGAGCTCTGTGCTGACAGCTCAGAGCCTGGAGCCTGCTTCAGATTCTGTGTCTCCCTCTCTCTCTGCCCCTCCCCTGCTCATGCTCTGTCTCTCTGTCTTTCAAAAATAAATAAACGTTTAAAAATATTTAGATAAGGGATTAAATAAAACTTCATTTTTAATAAAAAATTAAATATAAAAATAAATAATTAAAGCTATTTGGAACAATTTATACAAACAAAGACAAAGAATGACGTATCAGTCCCATGGTAACAAAAAATCTCAGCTCCCTTGCAAAACTTCTTTTTCAAACGTTATTTAAAGGCATGGATATTAGCAATTCTTACAGGTGTGAAGTTATGTCTCATTGTAGTTTTGTATTACCCTAATAACAAGTGATGTTCAGCATCTTTTCATGTGTCTGTTGGCAATTTGGAGGTCTTCTTTACAAAGATGTCCATTCATGTCTTCTACTCATGTTTCAAATTGGGTTATTTGGGGGGTTTTGGGTGTTGAGGTTTATACATTTTTCCTCTATTTTGGATACTGACTCGTTATCAGATATGCCAGTTACAAATATCTTCTCCCATTCTGTAGGTTGCCATTTCGTTTTGTTCATGGTTT
>NW_024082615.1:97097-99315 GCF_003009895.1 Hyaena hyaena | reverse complement strand
TTTCTCCCAATCCTCCTGTAAGTGGAAGCAATTTGTAAAAAAAAAAAATAATAATAATAAAATAAATATAAAAAAAAATATCATGGTTTTTATTTTAATAAAGTCCCAGTAGTTTACTTTTGCTTTAGTTTCCCTTGCCCCAGGAGACCTATCAAGAAAGAAGTTGCTATGGCAGTTGTCAAAGAGGTTACTGCCTGTGTTCTCCTCTAGGGTTTTGATGGTTTCGGGTCTCACGTTTAGGCCTCGGATCCATTTTGACTTTAGTTTTATTTTTTATTCTATTGAAAACAAGCTAGATAACATAAAGTATAGTCTTGGCTTCAGGAGCAGAACCCGGTGATTCATCTCTCCCATTGACGCCCAGTGCTCACCCTGAGAAGTGTCCTCCTTAATGCCCATCACCCATTTAACCCATCCTCCCACCCTCCCACCCAGCCACCCCCTCCAGCAGCCCTGATTGTTCTCTGTATTTCAGAGTCTCTTAGGGTTTGCCGCCCTCTCTGTTTTTATCTTATTTTTGTGTATGGTGTAAGAAAGTCCCGTTTCATTCTTCTGCATGCTGTTGTCCAGCTTTCCTGGCACCATTTGTTGAAGAGACTGTCTTATTCCTATTGGATATTGATTCCTGCTTTATCAAGACGAATGGACCCTATACTTGTGGGTTCATTTGTGGGCATTTTATTCTGTTCCATCGATCTGTGTGTCTATTTTGGTGGCAGTACCATACTGTTTGGATCACCACAGCTGGGTAATACAACCTCACGTCCAAAACAGTGATGCCTCCAGCTTTGCTTTGCTTTTTCAAGGTCGCTTTGGCTAGTCAGGGTCTTTTGTGGCTCCATACCAGCTTTACGCTGTTTGTTCTAGCTCTGTGACAAATGCTGGCAGTATTTGGCTAGGGATTGCATTAAATGTATAGATTGCTTTGGGTAGGTTCGACATTTCATCAATATTTTTTCTTCCAATCCATGAGCACGGAATGGCTTTGCATTTCTTTGTGCCATCGTCAATGTCTTTCATCAGCGTTTTAGAGTTTTCAGAGTACTACAGGTGTCTCACCTCTCAGGTTAGGTTTGTGTCTAGGTATCTGATTGTTTTCAGTGCGGTTGTCAAGGGGATGGATCCCTTAATTTCCCATTCTGCTGCTTCACTATTGCCGCATCGAAATGCAACAGATTTCTGTATGTTGATTTTGTATCCTGAGGCTTTATTAAATTCATGTATCAGTTCTAGCAATCTTGTGCTGAAGTGCATTTCGGGTTTTCTTAAACAGAGTATCATGCCGACTATCCAGAGAGAGTTAGGGAGGGCTAGAGAGAGAGGGAGAGAGGGGGAATCCTAGCACAGAGCCGGAGGCAGCGCTGGATCTCACAAACCTTCAGATCATGAGCTTAGTCCAATGTTTAACCATCTGAGCTACTCGGGCACTCCGGAAGAGTCAGTTTTAAGAATAAATAGATAGAATCATGTCTTATTTGTGGGCTTATACTTTCTTAGTATTTGGCATAAAAATCTGTAATATGTATTTATAGTGCTGGCATGTATTAAGAGTACTATAATTTGTGCACACACACACCCATCCCTAGGCCCAGCAGCCCAGCGATGAGCAACCTCAACGAAAGGAGGCACCAACTGAGAGTCTGAATATTATCAGAAGAAAGAAGTTAAACACATACTTGTGGCTCAAGGTGAAGGGAAAGAGGGAAGGAATGCCTATGGGGCTCGGGGTATATGTGTGCATCGTCATTATGACATACCATGAGAAGACAAAACAAAACATGACAAGAGAATCTCAGTCATTTCCTGCAAATCGCTTGAAAATATGAAGACAGCACGGTCAGCATGGACCCTGACTTGGGGCTCAATCCCACAACCGTGAAATCATGACCTGAGCCAAAATCGAGTCAGACGCCTAAGTCAGTGAGCGAAACAGGTGCCCCAAACACTTCTATGATTTGGAAAATCAAAAATATCTGAAAATGATTATGAAATGGAAATTGACAGCTTCCAAACACAGTATTTTCACCAGATATTTGTAATGAATTATTGACATCAGTCAGGCCATGGATTATTTTAGGACTTCACCTTAAGAAGTTTCTCCAGTACGACTGACAACAAAGTCCATTCACTCCTTTCCACCCTACTCCCTTTATTCTCACTCTAAGACAGGAGTTTGGCCTTTATTACTAACCTTTTGCTGTTTTTTTTTTTTTTTTTT